>NC_026005.2:58988797-59154437 GCF_000442705.2 Elaeis guineensis | reverse complement strand
GTCCTAGGACTATTTAGACTCGACAAAGGAGGATTTGTCGTTTAGTCTTAAATCTGTTTGCGACCAAATGATACATTATTACCAAGAACGATAATGTTTATCAAGCATAGGTCGTTGTGTGCCATATAGGTTGGTTGTCCTCTTAACCAATGAGTGTGGAGACACTGGATATATAGGTGAGATGTAAGGGTACTACACACCGAACGTGATCGACTCTGGAGCTATTTTTATTGTCAAGATTTGCTCCGATGGAATATGGGTATAATATCCTCCGACCTGAGATCGCCATGGTGACTTGCAAGCAACTCACTGCACTTAGGCACTGGATTGAATAATTTAATTCAGTGAAGGCTATAAGTGTAGTCAAGTACTTGACTTATCGGTGCATGTGTCAAGATGGGAATTGACCACTCCAGTTTAGGAGCTGTGTACAGTCATATTCAATTTAGCAAAACCTTAGTCAGGGTAGTCCTTGTGAGGAGTCATAGGACTGTTTGAGTTGAGCACGATTCGGATGATCTGATCAGGGTTGACAGTTTAACCTTGAGTCATCCTCACAGGGGTCAAAAGGATGAATTATACAGTAACCATATTCATGTAGGTTCTGAGTGTTGCGATTGTGACTCTTTGACCTATCCAAACATCGGGTACCATTGCTAGATGGTCACTTCGATTAGTACAGGAATTGGTTTCTGTGCTACCCGGCTTAGGTTCGAACCTACGGGGTTACACACATTAGAGGTTCCTATCTGATCTGATGGCTGGTGTAGAATCCTACATGTTTGAGACTCAGTGATCGAGAATCAAAATTCTCTGATCACGAGTTCCACACATTATGGGTACCGGGGTCAAGAGTCCCACTGGTTGGGACTTTTCGATCAGGGTTACAATTCGATGAATTCTGATGCCCGATTGCCCATCGAATTTGGACTCAGTATTTATGAAAGATTTAATTAGTGATTTGATCACTAATTAACTCAATTTGATTGAGTAATTATTTTTGGATCAAGTTCAATTGAATTGGATTCAAGTTGGGTTTGACCCGATTAGGTTAAGAGTTGACCTAATCGTTGAGATGGTTTGGTCCTTGATTTGATCAGGGGTTGGGCTTAATCAATTCCTGATTTGATTAAGATTTTATTGAGCCTAATTAAGCATAATTTAGTTGGATTTAAATTAGTCTAATTGGACCTAAATTATTGGTTCAATTAGGTTGGTTTAAATAATTAAACCACCTTGACCCAATCTCCATGCGCCACCTCACTTCCATTGCACCCATTTGAATTCATGAGAAGGAACTTCTCATGAATTATTTCCTCACACCAAGCCCTCTCCACGCCCCACTTTAATATACCAAATGAATGGATAAGGATGATTGGTTGGCCATTCAAATTCAAAATAAAGTTTGAATTTGAATGGAAAATCAATCATTGCACCTTATCCCTTCTTTTACACCCCATTTATTACATGAGAAAAGGTTTCTCATGAAATCTCTCCATGCACAATTTAAGCCATGCCTCACACCTTTATTGGATAAGGGATGAGTTGGTGTCCATTTGAATTCAAAATTTGATTTGAATTCAAATGTGCAATTACTCATCTTTATCCTTTCTTTTGGATAAGACATTTGATGTTGTTATAAAAGAGGAGAAGAGTGGGGCGTGCAAGAAGAAGATTTTTGGAAAAAAATTTTGGTGTGAGAAGTCTTGTGCGTGAGAAGGAAGTCCATATCCTTCCAAGAGAAAAAGAAAGAAAAGAAAGAAAAGTGGGTGCAAGGTTTCCAGTGAGTTTTTCTAGAGTTTTAGCCTGGGGTTCAGGAAGTGAGAAAGTGAGCTACGAGTATCGTGAGCCCACAAAATCTCAGAAAGATCTTCAATATTTTCTCAAGCACGTCTGTTGATGATCTGGAGCATCTGAAGAATCGACAGACATTGATCGAAAGAGTTCGATCAACATCGACCGTCAAAAGGGCTCTACAATGAGCTAGCACTCATGAGGAGTCGATCAGATCGAAAGCTTCGTGTGGATGATCTGTAGAGGTCAGACATACTGTGTGGCTGCATCGCAACGATCAGACTCTCCTGACGGTAATCAGATTGCGATGATCTACTATCCGCACAAAGGTATTGTATTCTGAACACATTACAGTAAAGTGTTTACTATTTGAATTTAAAATTTAAATTTAAATGAATGCATACTATATATCATATTTAGATCTTAGTGTAGGGTAAATTCATGTTAATTAATTAGATTAATTAATATTTTTTCATTATAAAATCATAATTTTGAAAAGTTTTAAAATTACCATTACCCCTGCACTAAATTTTCTCCACAAATGGTATCAGAGCGGGTTCTTAGATATGATATATATATTTGTATGCGTAGATTAAGTTGTAATCTAAAAGTTTAAATTTGAAATTTAAAATTCAAAATTTAAAATTTGAAATTCAAAATTCAAAAATTTAAAATTCAAAATTTGAAATTTGAAATTTGGTTGAAATTTCAAATTTGAAATTCAAAATTTAAAATTCAAAATTTGAAATTCAAAATTTGAAATTCAAAAATTTGAAAATTTGAAAATTTGAAAATTGAAATTTGTTTGAAATTTGAAATTCAAAATTTAAAATTTAAAATTCAAAAATTTAAAATTTAAATTTTGAAATTGGTATATTTAGATATACTTGATCCAAATAGCAAGTAATCGAATTGGGTTGGTTGCCATGGCCATCCGGTCATAGGAGAAAGTAGGGTTTAAAGGCCCTCTCCTCCCATTCGATGGGGTCTCCTATGGCGGTAGGGGTGCCGCTGTAATTATATCCCATGCAGATGAAGCAGTGAAAGGAATTAATTGTAAAGGTTCAATTGTGAAATTTATCATGAATGTGTTAGATTAGATCTAAAAGAATATTCATAATTTATTTTGATTGAGTTATTTTCTGTTATGTAATTAGCAATAGGATTGCTATTTATGAAATGTGCTGATCTATTTGTGAAATGAGTCAACATATTTGGTGAACAGAAAATAAAACCTTTCAAATTTAAAAATTATTTTCGAAATATCAAACCCTGACCCATCAGTCCAAATACTTAATTAAAAGAATTAAGTATTGTCTAGTAGGTCTAGAATTGTGAATTAAGACCTAAGATAATTGCATAAACTTGTGGGTCAATGGGTTAGATGGATTAGGTCCATAATTAGATTAGACCTAAGGTTAGCTTAAAGAAATGGACTAAATTAGAGTAATTGATCAAATCTAATCAAAAGTTGAATTAGATTAGGTCAAGGATACTCTAGACTCAACTCCAATAGTTGTAGTTGAATGGGTCCATGTCTTTAACTAGACCAAGATGGACTTAATTCATGGCTATGCGGTGGAACCCAATTTACTAAGTTGATCAAATTGAAACTAATGAACCGGTTGGTGTCTAAGGTAAGTTTGGCAGTTTGACCAGTGGTTTTTAAGTGGGAGCTACTCGCAGTGATTCGATCTCTAACGAGTTAATGGCATATCCCCACCACTGATCTCACTTACCTGGCCAACCTGGTGAATTAGATTTTGATTAGATCACTTGGTGATTAGGGCTCACCCATGTCATTAGATAAATCAGTTTGACTGATTTAGGTGCTTCTAATGCCAGCTTTAAGTAAATCCTTTTTAATCAGACTTAGTGAAGTCAATGGGAGGATTGAAATTGACTGAATATTTTCTTCTCATTTATCCTTTAATAAAATCCTCAAAAATTATTAGGTCCCTAAAAATGATTATGTTATATTGATAACTAAGTCATAGCCTCTCATTAAGTGAGTGATAATAAGTCCATTAGTTTAATAATCATTGGAGGCCCAAAGGCCTGGTGCTTATTGACTAATGGAATTATCATTCATAATATGATAATTTGGTTTGAGTCTTTTTGATGGTGATCAGGTTGGTCGGCCAAAGTCGGGCTTGATCATTTATTGGTCCGATTCATCAAATCAAATCATGTTAATGGTTGGACCTAACCAGATCTTTTCAGTGGAGGCCAAAGCCTACTGATTAGGTTCTGGGGCAAAATCAATTACTAGAAGTTGTTTAGAGAAACAACTGGTTATGAACCTACCCATAGATGCACATGGGTTGACCAACCAAAGTTGGGCTCGTGTGTAGTCTGTGTGGATTCTAGTACCCACTAAGGAATTAAAGTAATTTCTCGAATTGAAGGTTGAGGCTACCAGTTCGTAAAAATACTGGGAGAAACTTTAGACTAAAGTTCAAGTCTTTAGTATTTATAATTTATGTACTAATAGAGGTTTGATTTTTTTTATGCAGCTATGGCCACTACCCTGTCCCTCCGATCATTATTAGATAATGACAAGCTCATGGGACCTAATTTCGATAGCTGGTATCAAAAATTAAAAATTGTCCTTGAGCATGAGCGGATCCTTTATGTAGTAACGGATCCTACACCTGAGGAGCCAGCCCCGAACGCTCGAGGAACGGTCCGAGATACTTCTCAGAAGTGGCTCAATGATCGCACCACCGTTCGGTGCATTATGCTGGCGGCAATGAATGATGAGTTCAGCCGCAGGTTCGAGAACGTCCAGCCACAGGAGATGCTTCAAATGTTGAACGACTCCTTTGGCACGTCTGACGATGTTGAAAGGCACAAAATTAGTTATGCCATTTTCAATGCTCGGATGAGGGATGGAGCCTCAGTCACTGATCATGTACTATACATGATCGAAATGATTGAGCACCTAAGTAAACTAGGTTTTCCCCTGCACGAGCAGCTCGGTAAGGATGCGATCCTTAATTCTTTGCCCAAGTCCTTCCTTCCCTTTCTTACTCATTTTCGAATGACAAAGCCTACAGTGAACTACCATGATTTGTTGGGGTTGCTGCAGAACTTTGAGAAGGATCACCAGCTCCATAAGGAGTCGGTGAATATTGTGGGAAGGTCTTCTTCTGGTCGTCGACCCTTTAAGAAAGGGAAGAAGAACAAGAAGAAGAAGAACAAGAAGGTGCAGCTGCATGCTGGGATATCTGCACAGGGTCAGACCAAGAAGCGCAAGCCCGACCAGAGCCAGGCGGAGTGCTTCTTTTGCAAGAAGCAGGGGCACTGGAAGAGGAACTGTCCTCTATACATTGCCTCACTGGACCCGAACAAGCCGAAGAAGAAGCAAGGTATTTATATGATAACACCTTACAACTTTTCCATTTGTGATACTATTGCCTGGGTATTGGATACTGGAAGCCCTTATCATATTTGCAATTTGATGCAGGATCTGCAGGTCAGTAGGAGATTTGATGAAGGCGAGAGATTCCTGAACGTTGGAGATGGAAGTAAAGTTTCAGTTCTAGCATTAGGAATCATGAACCTTGTAATCAATTCTCGAAATATAATTTTGAGTGAATGTCACTATTGTCCAAGCTTTTTATTAAATATTATTTTTGTAGGTCTTTTGGCCATGAACGGTTATCAATTTTTAATAAAAAAAAATATTTGCAATATCATTTTGAATGGTATTACAATATTTGTTGGACAACTTAATAATGGAATTTACTTTCTATCACAACCTGTTAATGTGGTTCAAACCTCTGGTAAATGCCCTAGAATAGATAATGTGTCAGAAGTCTACTTTTGGCACTGTAGGCTAGGTCATATCAATAAGAACAGGATAAACAGGTTGGCTCAAGAAGGAATTCTTGAAGTAGGTGATTGTGAATCACTTTCAACCTGTGAGTCCTATCTTCTTGGTAAAATGACCAAATCATCTTTTACTGAAAAAGATGAGTGAGCCAGCGAACTCTTGGGTCTGGTACATTCTGATGTATGTGGACCCATGAGCTCAAGTGCAAGAAGTGGATATTTCTACTTCATAACCTTCACAGACGACCTATCGAGGTATGGGTATGTCTATTTAATGAAGCATAAGTCAGAGTCATTTGAAATGTTCAAACTATTTTGAAATGAGGTAGAAAAATAAACTGAAAAGTGTATTAAAATTTTTCGATCTGATCGAGGAGGTGAATACCTTTCCAATAATTTTCTGACATATCTTGGGGAGAATGGGATTCTCTCTTAGTGGACTCCTCCTGGAACACCACAACATAATGGTGTATCTGAAAGGAGGAATCAGACCTTGTTGGACATGGTTCGATCCATGATGGGGTTTGCTGGTCTCCCGATCTCTCTTTGGGGATATGCGCTCGAATCGGCTTGTTACCTTCTAAATAGAGTTTCGAGTAAGTCTGTAACCAAAATGCCATATGAGATATGGATAGGACGTAAGCCAGTACTCTCGCACCTTAGGGTTTGGGGGTATCCGACTTATGTTAAATGCTTAATTACAGACAAGCTAGGACCTAGGTCTGACAAGTGTAATTTTATAGGGTATCCAAAAGAGATCAAAGGGTATTACTTCTACCTAGCTGATGAGCAAAAAGTGTTTGTCAGTCTTAAGGCAATCTTTTTGGAAAAGAGTTCCTTAGTGAAGGGACTGTTGCCTCTAAGGTCAAACTTGATGAAGTTCGACAGGTGAAAAAATCGACACAAGTTGTTGAACCTGAACTGGATTTGATTAGATCAGATTCGGAGCCCATTGTTCAAGCACCCTTAAGGCGATCTGGTAGAGTACCACGTCAACCGGACAGATACTATGGTTTTTTGGTCTGGGATGGCGATCCTATCGAACTTGATGAAAATGATGAGGATCCGATCACCTACATGGATGCAATGCAGAGACCCGACTCTGAGAAATGGCTAGAAGCCATGAAATCCAAAATGGAGTCTATGAAGGTCAACGATGTGTGGACATTGGTTGACCCACCCGAAGGAGTAAAACCCATAGGGTGTAAGTGGGCCTTCAAGAGGAAGAGGGGCGCAGACGGAAAGGTGAAAACCTATAAAGCCCGTCTGGTTGCCAAGGGATATCATCAACGTTATGGTATAGACTATGACGAGACGTTTTCTCCTGTGGCAATGCTCAAATCCATTCAGATTATGCTTGCGATAGCTGCCCATCTGGACTATAAAATCTGGCAGATGGATGTGAAGACAGCTTTCCTAAATGGAGAGCTGGACGAAGAGGTGTATATGATACAACTTGAAGGATTCACGTCCACAGATGAATCTAAGGTGTGCAGGCTACAGAGGTCTATTTATGGACTTAAGCAGGCATCACGAAGTTGGAACATACGTTTTAATAAGATGATCAAGACGTATGGCTTCGTTAAGAACGGAGAAGAGCCCTACATTTATAAGTGGGCTGATGGTCCAGTAGTAGTATTTTTTATATTGTATATGGATGACATTCTCTTAATCGGGAATGATGTCCCTGCATTATAGGGAATAAAGATTTGACTGCCATCATAGTTCTCCATGAAGGATCTGGGAGAAGCTTCCTACATCCTAGGGATGAGGATCTATAGGGATAGATCTAAAATGTTGCTTGATTTATCTCAGTCCACGTACATTGATACTATGCTGAAGAGGTTCAGCATGGAGAATTTCAAGAAAGGCTATCTTTCGATAGGTCATGAAATTTTTCTCTCGAAGAGGGATTGTCCGACAATACCTCAAGAGAGAGAGAGCGTATGGGTAGGATTTCATATGCTTCGACAGTGGGATCTATCATGTACGCCATGACATGTATACGATCAGATATGGCATACTCACTAGGGGTAGTGAGTAGATACCAATCTGATCCAAGGGAGAATCACTGGAAGGTTGTTAAAACCATCCTGAAGTATTTAAGAAATACTAAGGACCAATGGCTTGTTTATGGTGAATCAGACTTGAGACTTATAGGGTTTACAGACTCTAGTTTTTAGTCTGATCACGATGACAGCAAAAGTGTGTCAGGATTTATTTTTACTCTTCATGGTGGGGCTATCTGCTGGAAAAGTTCCAAGCAGCATACAGTGGCTGATTCAGTTTGTGAGGTGGAGTATGTCGCTGCATCAGATGCTGCCAAAGAAGTGGTGTGGCTGAGAAAATTCATCATCGAGCTCGGAGTAGCATGCTCCCTTGTTGGTCCAGTTCTGCTCTACTGTGACAGCTCTAGAGCCATTGCTCAGGAGAAGGAACCAAAGGCACACCAGCGGATGAAGCATATTCTGTGCCACTACCATCTCATCCGAGAAATTATGGATCGAGGTGACGTCGATCTTCAGAAGATCGACGGAAAGAAGAACCTGACCGACCCATTCACTAAAGCCATTGCGATGAAGGAGTTCGATAACTACAAGTCGAAGATGGGTATTAGATACTGCACCGATTGGCTTTAGGCCAAGTGGGAGATTGTTAGGAATAGTGTCCCAAAGCCAATCGTCAGCCTGTTGACGGTTGTGTTCATTTTTGTATATGTACATGAATTATGAATTAATAAAAATTATTTTGATATTTTTCATCACAAAATGTTTAATCTTCTAATGAACTCCTATATTGTGGTGAAGTCCTTGGGACTATTTAGACTCGACAAAGGAGGATTTGTGGTTTAGTCCTTAAATCTGTTCGCAACCAAATGATACATTGTTACCAAGGACGACAATGTTTATCAAGCATAGGTCGTTGTGTGCCATATAGGTTGGTTGTCCTCTTAACCAATGAGTGTGGAGACACTGGTATGGCATACAGGTGAGATGTAAGGGTACATCTGCACTGAACATGACCGACTCTAGAGCTATTTCTGCTGTCAAGATTTGCTCCGATGGAATATGGATATAAATGTCCCTCCGACCTGAGACCGTCATGGTGACTTACAAGCAACTCACTGCACTTAGGCACTGGACTACCTGAATTTCTAATTCAGTGACGGAAGGCTGCTGGGTGTAGTCAAGTACTTGACTTGTCGGTGCGTGTGTCAAGATGGGATTGACCACTCCAGTTTAAGAGCTGTGTACAGTCGTATTTTAATTTAGCAAAACCTTGGTTAGGGTAGTCCTTGTGAGGAGTCACAGGACTGTTTGAGTTGAGCACGATTCGGATGATCTGATCAGGGTTGACAGTTTAACCCTGAGTCATCCTAAATACAGGGATCAAAAGGATGAATTATACAGTAACCATATTCATTTAGGTTCTGAGTGTTGCGATTGTGACTCTTCGACCTATCCGGACGTCGGGTGCCATTGCTAGATGATCACTTCGATTAGTACAGGAATTGGTTCCTGTACTACCGGCTTAGGTTCGAACCTGTGGGGTCACACACATTAGAGGTTTCTATCTGATCTGATGACTGGTATAGAATTCTACATGTTTGAAACTCAGTGATCGAGAATTAGGATTCTCTAATCACGAGTTCCACACATTATGGGTACCGGGGTCAAGAGTCCCACTAGTTGGGACTTTTCGATCAGGGTTACATATCGATTAATTCTGATGCCCGATTGCCCATCGAATTTGGATTCAATATTTATGTAAGGTTTAATTAGTGATTTGATCACTAATTAACTAAATTTGATTGAATAATTATTTTTGGATCAAGTCCAATTGAATTGGATTCAGTTGGGTTTGACCCGATTAGATTAAGAGTTGACCTAATCGTCGAGATGGTTTGGTCCCTGATTTGATCAGGGGTTGGGCTTAGTCAATTCCTGATTTGATTAAAATTTTATTGAGCCTAATTAAGCCTAATTTAGTTAGATTTAAATTAGTCTAATTGGACCTAAATTATTTGATTCAATTAGGTTGGTTTAAATAATTAAACCACCTTGACCCAATCTTCATGCACCACCTCACTTCCATTGCACCCATTTGAATTCATGAGAAGGAACTTCTCATGAATTATTTCCTCACACCAAGCCCTCTCCACGCCCCACTTTAATGTGCCAAATGAATGGATAAAGATGATTGGTTGGCCATTCAAATTCAAAATAAAGTTTGAATTTGAATGGGCAATCAATCTTTGCACCTTATCCCTTTTTTTACGCCCCATTTATTATATGAGAAAAGATTTCTCATGAAATCTCTTCATGCACAATTTAAGCCATGCCTCACACCTTTAGTGGATAAGGGATAAGTTGGTATTCATTTGAATTCAAAATTTGATTTGAATTCAAATGTGCAATTACTCATCTTTATCCTTTCTTTTGGATAAGACATTTGATGTTGTTATAAAAGGAGGAGAAGAGTGGGGCGTGTAAGAAGAAGATTTTTGAAGAAAAATTTTGGGACATGAGAAGTCTTGTGCGTAAGAAGGAAGTCCATATCCTTCCAATAGTAAAAGAAAAAAAAGAAAGAAAAGTGGGTGCAAGGTTTCCAATAAGTTCCCTCGAGTTTTAGCCTAGGGTTCGGGAAGTGAGAAAGTGAGCTACGAGTGTCGTGAGCCCACAAAATCTCAAAAAAATCTTCAACATCCTCTCAAACATGTCTATTGATGATCTGGAGCATCTGAAGAATCGACAGACATCGATCGAAGGAGTTCGATCAGCATCGACCGTCAAAAGGGCTCTACAACGAGCTAGCACTCGTGAGGAGTCGATCAGATTGGAAACTTTATGTGGATGATCCGTAGAGGCCAGATATGCTGTGTGACTGTATCACGATGATCAGACTCTCCCGATAGTGATCAGATTGCGGCGATCTACTACCCGCACAAAGGTATTATGTTTTGAACACATTACAGTAAAGTGTTTACTGTTTGAATTTGAAATTCAAATTTAAATGAATGCATGCTGTATATCATATTTAGATCCTAGTGTAGAGTAAATTTATGTTAATTAATTAGATTAATTAATATTTTTTTGCTATAAAATCATAATTTTGAAAAAATTTTAAAATTACCATTTTACCCCTGCACTGAATTTTCCCCACATAGGTCACTGAATGATTCGAGTTAGCCCATGCCATTATGATTAATCAGTGTGACTGATTCAGATGTTCTTGAGCCAGCTTATTTCTAGTCCTCTTTGATGACTTGGTGAAGTCAGTGAGAGGATCATTGAAATGCTGATTAACCTCTCCTCTTTATTCTTAAACCAATTAATTATTTTCTAAATTATTATATCCTTAAAATGATATAATTATGGGGATAATTAGTTCATAGCCTCCTATTAAAGTGTATGATAATGGGTCCAGTATTCTAAATAAATATTAAAGGTACAAACACCTGGTGTTTGTTCGATATTAGAATTATCATTCATCATATGATGGCCTTATTGTATTTTTCAGATCAATGATCAGGTTGGCCGAGCAAACTTGAGTTTGGACATTCATTTGTTAAATGCACTGGATATGGTCATGCTAATGGTTGGACCTAATCGAGATTTTTAGTAGAGGTGCAAACGCTTGCTAAAGAAATATCTGGGATAAAATATATTACTAAAAATTATTTAAAGAAATAATTGGTTAAGAACCTACCCATAGATGCACAGAAGTTGGCCGAGCAAACTCGGACCCGTATGCAGTCTATACGAATTCTAGCACCTACTAAGGAATTAATGTAATTTTTCAAATTAGAGGTAGAGGCTATCAATTCATATAAAATAGTGAAAGAATTTTTAAACTAAAATTTAAATCTTCAAGATTAAATAATTTATATAAAATAGTGCAGTCTTATATTTTTGTTAGAAATGGCTAATATTTTATCGCTCCGCTCGTCGTTGGACAGTGAGAAGCTCACCAGATCTAATTTCGATAGTTGGTATCGAAAACTCAAAGATTTTTTGGAGCATAAAAGGATCTTGTATGTACTTACAGATCCGACACCTGAGGAGCCCATCCCAAATGCTCATGGTGTGATCAAAGACACTTACCGAAAGTGGCTTAATGATCGAGTCACTGTGTGTTGCATTTGTTCGAAAATGTGTCCCAAAAAGCCAATCGTCAAACTGTTGATGGTTGAGCAACCAAGTATTGTAATTAATTTGTTAATAAATAAAATATATTTGGCATCTTCATCATAAGCTTTCATCTTCTAATGAACTTCGTTGTTATGATGAAGTCTTTAGGACTATTTAAGTTCGATAAAGAGAGGATTTATCGATTAGTCCTTAAAACTGTTCACGACCAAATGATAAGCTGTTAATAAGGACGACAGCTTCTATCGAGCATAGGTCACTGTAGGCCATATGGGTTGGTTGTCCTCTTAACCAAAGAGTGTGGAGACATTGGTATGGCATACAGGTGAGATGTAAGGGTACATCGTCATTGAACATGACCAACTCCAGAGCATTCTGCTATCGAGAATGTCTCTGATGGGATATAGGTATAAGTGTCCCTTAGACTTGAGATCGCCTCAGTGACTTGCAAGCAACTCACTGTGCTTTGGTACTGGACTAACTGAATTTCTAATTCAGGGATGGAAGGTTTCTGGGCACAGTCAAGTACTTGCGAAATCAGAGTGTGATCGAGATGGGATTGACCACTCCAAGAGTTGGAGAAGAATGAGACGCTGTATTTCAATTTAGCAAAACCTTGGCCAGGATAATCCATCAGATGGATTTGATATTTTGAAATACAATGTGGACAACCTGATCAGAGTTGACAGTTGAACTCTGGGGTGTCCTATGATCATTTTGGTCAAAGGGATGAATTATATGAAAACTATATCCGCATGGGTTCTAAGGATGTTGTTCTACACATTCGACCTATCCGGTCGTCGGGTACCATTGCTAGATGGTCACTTCAATTGGTACAGAAATTTATTCCTATGCTACCGGCTTAGGTTCGGACCTATGAGGTTACACACATTAGAGTTCATGATCCGATCGGATGGTTGATCAATAATTAAAAATCATTCTAGGGTTAAATGATCAATACGATTGACATTTAACCCAGTGCAAGTGTTGCAGGAGGATCGATTAGCAATTTGATTACTAATTGGCTTAATTTGATTAAGCCAATGGGCTGAGATTAAGTCTAATTAAATATGATTTAATTAGATTTGATTTGAGCTTGATTGGATCAAGTCCAATTGGTTTATTGGATAAGCCAAGTGCAAGGAAAAAACTAGTCCTAGTTCAACTAGGACTTGGGTCAATCTAATTTCTAATTTGATTAAAAAATTAAATCAGATTTAAATCTAATCTAATCTGATTAAATTAGGTTCTTAATTGGGTTAAGACCTATTTTAGTTAGGTTGATCTAATTTTGGTTTGATTTGGTTTGGAAAACCAAATTAAAACAAGTCATAAGATAGAATCCTAGTAAGACTAGGATTCCACCTTGCGCCACATAAGCCTTCCCCACACCCTCTCTCTTATTCAACGCCAATCTCCACTTATTTTGTGCAACAAAAGCCCTCTCCCAGGTCTCTCCCACATTCACAAAAGGTCTCCTCTCTTCTTTCTTACATGGAAGGTGGTTTGGATCAAATCAAAAAGGAATAAGTTTGGATTTCGAATTCTATGAGATAGAGTTTTAGAAATCCAAAACTCTTTCAATTTTGCACCGAATTTATCCAATTTTTTTTTGAAATTTTCGTAGATTTTAGGATACATATTGTGAATTCTTTTTTGATGATCCATGCATGAAAATAAGGAGGAGGTGCTCAAGAGTTGGGCGCCCCTTAACTTGCCATGTTTGGATAAGCCTTGACTAAGTATTTGACCTAGACAAGGACTCTATCATATCTCTCTGTATAAAATGAGTTTCTTTATGAAATTTTAGGAGAAGATAGAAATTTGAGAGGCCTTTGTACCATCCAAAAATCAAAGAGAAATACCTTTGGGTTGTGGAGATATAAAAGACGTAAGTTAGGGTGTCTAGAGAGAAAAACGTGAAGAAGAAGAGGGTCTTCTTCTAGGGTTTTTTTGTTTTCATATCTTTCCTCCCTCCATCTTGAGTTTCCTGAGAGCGTCTCAGATTTGAAACTTCTCCTTTTATTTTCCATCTTTGGAAGAGTCTAAATCAAGAAGAAGGAGGTACCTGATCAACCATCAAAGAAGGATCAGCGCAGTACTAGCATACTGTGCTGATTTCCTGAAGCAGGACTTCTGATCGAGATTCGTGGGCTCGTGTGGATGACTCCTAGAGGTCGGACGCATGTGCAGCTTGCAACATCATCTTTAAGCCCTGATCAGTGAGGTTAGAGCGTCTAACTTGTAAGGTAATAGATCTGATCTATTGTTTAATACATACATTAGATGTGGTATAGAAACATGTTGATATGATCAACATGTAGTTCATGCTATATTTATATATTTTAATTTTTGATTTAATGCTATGTAATAATTATGTAATAGGATCTTAGATCTAGGGATTCTCTAGTTTTAAAAAATAAATTTTGATTTATTTTAGTCTTCCGCTGTATGATCTTGAAAAAGTTTCAAGATCTAACCCTGAAACCCTAGATCTGGTTCCTTCAATTGGTATCAGAACCTAGGTTCTTTATTACATGATTATTTATACATGCTTAGATTATTTTTTAGATTAGATCTAATTTATAATCTAATTATTAAATTTGAAATTAAAATTTTAGATCAATCACAAACTGTAAGGTTGTCCTGCTGTAAGGTTTACCCCTTACAGTGCAAAGGTTGTCCTAGTTTGTGTAGATCTAGCTTTAATCATAAATTTGTTAGATATGATCTAGATTAAATTTATCATTTATTAGATTTAAAAGATGTTTAAATCTAAAATAAAATCTCTTTGTTAATAATTTTTGTGCAAAAAAATTGTTTAAAGTTGAAATTGTTTCAATTACATGAACCTGTTTAGATTAGATCTAAAGTAGTTTCATGTTTATTTCACTTGTATCTTGATTATGAATCAAACATGCAATATGGTTGGTAGAATCATATTGTAAAATTATTTTACATATATGAAAATTATTTTTTGAAAAGCCAAACCCAACCCTCAGCCCAAAACTTAATTAAGAATTAAGAAGTTGTTTGATTAGGTTCTAGGATTGTGAATTGAAGAACCTAAGACACAAATCATAACACATTGGGTTAATGGGTTAGTGGGAATTAGGTCCATTAATTGGGTTAGACCTATGGTTAGATTAAAGATGGACTTAATTAGAGAATTGACTAAATCTAATCAATTATTGTCTTAGATTAGGTCAAGGATTCTCTAGATCAATTATAATAGTTGTAGTTGGTCAAGTCTATGTCTTTAACGAGAACCAAATGGACTTGATTCTTGGCTAAGCAGTCTAGCACGAACTGTTAGGTTGATCTAATCGAAACTAATTAAACCAGTTGGTGTCTAAGGTAAACCAGACCGATGGTTTTTAATTGGGGGCCCGCTTACCTGGCCATTTCTGATAGTGTCTAAGGCAAGCTTTGGCAGACCCTCCCACTGATCGAACTTACCTGGCCTCTTGGTGAAATTATGTTTCGATCGGATCACTTGACTATTCGAGCTGACCCATGTCAGCTAGGTAAATCAGTGTGACTGATTTAGGTGCTCCTAGACCAGCCCTTTTAATGGTCTCCCTTAAGCTGACTTGGTGAAGCCAGTGGGAGGATCATGATAAGCTGGTTCATCTGACCTCATCCTCTAAATTATTTAAATCTTCTAAAATTATTAGGTTCTTAAAATGACAAAGTTATGGAGATAACTGAGTCATAGCCTCCCATTAAGGTGTTTGATAATGAGTCCATTAACTCAATAATCATTGCAGACCCAAAGGCCTGGTGCTTGTTGACTAATGAAATTATCACTCATCATATGATGACTTGAAAGTGTCTCTCTAATGGTGGTTAGGTGAGCCAACCAAAGTTGGGCTTAATCATTCGTTGGTTAGATACACCAAGTATGATCATGTTAATGGTTGGACCTAACCGGATCCTTACAGTGGAGGCCAAAGCCTACTGATTAGGTTTCTGGGGCAAAATTAAAATTACTAAAAATTATTTAGAGAAATAATTGGTTATGAACCTACCCTTAGATGTACATGGGTTGACCAACCAAAGTTGGGCTTGTGTGCAGTCTAAGTGGATTCTAGTACCCGCTAAGGAATTAGGGTAATTCCTCGAGTTGGAGGTAGAGGCTACCAATTCGAATAAAATAGTGGGAGAAACCTTTTGATTAAAGTCCAAATCCTTAGGTTTAATGAATCAATTACTAATTAGGTTATGATTTTCTTTTGTGCAGATATGGCCACTTCCCTATCGCTCCGATCATTGTTGGACAATAAAAAGTTGGTGGGACCCAACTTCGGTAGCTGGTACCGAAAGTTGAAGATAGTCCTGGAGCATGAACGGATCCTATATGTGATAATGGATCCTGCACCTGAGGAGCCAGCTATCAATGCACGTGGAATAGTCAGAGACACTTACCAGAAGTGGCTCAGTGACCGGACCACGGTGCGCTGTATCATTCTGGCTGCTATGAGCGAAGAGTTCAGTCGCAGATTCGAGACGACTCAGCCAAAGGACATGCTTCAAGTGTTGGAGGATGCCTTTGGCACACCCGATGACGTGGAGAGGCACAAGACTAGTTGTGCCATCTTCAACGCCAAAATACGGGATGGTGCCTCTGTCACTGATCATGTATTGTACATGATCGAGCTCATAGAACGATTGAGCAAGCTCGGCTTTTCCTTGCATGAGCAGCTTGGGAAAGATGCAATACTGAACTCGCTGCCCAAGTCTTATCTCCCATTCCTCACTCATTATAGAATGACAAAGCCTGAAGTAAACTACCATGGATTACTGGGGTTGCTTCAGAACTTTGAGAAAGATCACCAACTCCATAAGGAGTCGGTGAACTTAGTGGGAGGTTCGTCTTCTGGTTCTCGACCCTTTAAGAAAGGAAAGAAGAACAAGAAGAAGAAAGTGAAGAAGGTGCAAGTTCAGGTTGGGACATCTGTGCAGTGTCAGACCAAAAAGATCAAACCCGATAAGAGTCAAGCTGAATGCTTCTTTTGCAAGAAGCGGAGGCACTGGAATAGGAACTGTCCCTAGTACATTGCCTCCCTAGACCCGAACAGGCAGAGAAAGCAGCAAGTTGTTGCTGGGCAAGGTATTTATATGATAACTCCTTGCAATTTCTCTATTTGTGATATAACTGACTGAGTATTGGATACCGGTAGCCCTTACCATATTTGCAATTCGTTGCAGGGGTTGTAGGTCAGTAGGAGATTCGAGCAAGGCGAGAGGTTCCTGAACGTTGGAGATGGAAGACCAGTTCCAGTTCTAGCATTAGGAATCTTGAAACTTATATTTGAATCTCATATCGTTGTTCTTAATGATTGTCATTTCTGTCCTAGTTTCTTTTTAAATATCATTTCTGTAGGCCTTCTGGCCAAAAATGATTATGAAATTTCAATAAAGAAACAAATTTGTAATATCATTGAGAATGGTGTTACTATTTTTTGTGGACATTTGAACAATGGTGTGTATATGTTATCACAACCTGTTAATGTAGTCTATTCAACTGGCAAGCACCCTAGATTAGATAGTGTGTCAGATATCTACTTATGGCACTGTAGGCTAGGTCATATAAACAAGAACAGAATAAACAGGTTGACTCAAGAGGGAATCCTCGAAGTCAGTGATTGTGAATCACTTCCAACCTGTGAGTCTTGTCTTCTTGGTAAAATGACCAAGTCACCTTTTACTGAAAAAAGTGAGAGAGCTACTGAGCTCTTGGGCCTAGTACATACTGATGTATGCGGGCCCATGAGCACCAGTGCTAGAGGTGGATATTTCTACTTCATAACTTTCACGGATGACCTATTCCGATATGAATATGTCTATCTGATGAAACATAAGTCGGATTCATTTGAAATGTTCAAACGATTCCAAAGTGAAGTAGAAAAATAAACTGGAAAGAGTATTAAAACTCTTCGATCTGATCGAGGAGGAGAATACCTTTCTAGTGAATTTCTCACATATCTAGGAGAGAATGGGATTCTCTCTCAATGGACTCCTCCAGGAACACCACAGCATAATGGTGTGTCTGAAAGGAGGAATCGGACTCTGTTAGACATGGTCCGATCTATGATGGATTTTGCTAGCTTGCCGATATCCTTCTGGGGATATGCACTCGAATCAGCCTGTTATCTGTTAAATAGGGTTCCAAGTAAGTCTGTAATTAAGACTCCATATGAGATATGGACAGGACGTAAGCCAGTACTTTCACACCTTAGGGTCTGGGGGTGCCCGACCTATGTCAAACAATTAGTCACAGACAAACTTGGACCTAGGTCTGACAAATGCTCATTCATAGGATATCCCAAAGAGACAAAAGGATATTTTTTCTACCATGCTGATGAACAAAAGGTGTTCGTCATCCTTAAGGCAATCTTTTTAGAAAAAGAGTTCCTTGGTGAAGGAACCGTTGCCTCTAAGGTTGAACTTGATGAAGTTCAACAGGTAGAAGGACCGGCACCAATAGCTGAACCTGAGTCGGATATGATTAGATCAGATCCGGAGCCCAATATACCTGCACCATTAAGGCGATCCGGTAGAGTACCGTGTCAGCCGGATAGATACTACGGTTTCTTGGTCCGGGACGGTGATCCCATCGAACTTGATGAGAATAATGAGGATTCGATCACCTATATGGATGCAATGCAGAGATCTGATTCTGAAAAATGGCTTGAAGCCATGAAATCCGAAATGGAGTCCATGAAGGTCAACGATGTATGGATATTGGTTGATCCACCTGAAGGGGTTAAACCCATTGGGTGTAAATGGGTCTTCAAAAGGAAGAGGGGCACAGACGGAAAGGTGGAGACCTATAAAGCCCGTCTGGTCGCCAAAGGGTATCGTCAATGTTATGGTATTGACTATGACGAGATATTTTTTCGTGTGGCAATGCTCAAATCCATTCGGATAATGCTTGCAATAGCTGCCCATCTGGATTATGAGATCTGGCAGATGGATGTAAAGATAGCTTTCCTGAATGGAGAGCTGACTGAAGAGGTGTATATGATACAACCTGAGAGATTTACATCCATAGATGAGTCCAAGGTGTGCAAGCTTCAGAGATCCATTTATGGATTGAAGCAAGCTTCTCGGAGTTGGAACATGCATTTTGATAAGGTGATCAAAACGTATGGCTTCATTAAGAATGGAGAAGAGCCCTGCATCTATAAATGGGCAAATAGTCCAGTTGTGGTATTCCTTGTCTTGTACGTGGATGACATTCTCTTAATCGAGAATGACATCCCTGCACTACAGGGAATAAAAGTTTGGTTGTCATCACAGTTCTCCATGAAGGACTTGGGTGAAGCATCCTACATCTTAGGGATGAAGATCTATAGGGATAGATCTAAAAGGATGCTTGGGTTATCCCAGTCCATGTACATAGACACTGTGCTGAAGAGGTTCAGCATGGAGAATTTCAAGAAGGACTATCTATCGATAGGCTATGGAATTTCTCTCTCTAAGAAAGATTGTTCGACAACTCCTGAAGAGAGAGAGCGTATGAGTAGAGTCCCATATGCTTCAACCGTGGGATCTATCATGTACGCCATGACATGTACAAGACCAGATGTGGCATACTCACTAGGAGTAGTGAGTAGATACCAATCTGATCCTGGAGAAAATTACTGGAAAGTGGTTAAAGCCATCCTTAAGTATTTGAGAAATACTAAGGACCAATGGTTGGTTTATGACGAGTCAGATCTGAAACTTGTGGGGTTCACAGACTCCAGCTTCCAATCTGATCATGATGACAGCAGGAGCGTGTCGGGTTATATCTTTACTCTAAATGGTGGAGCCATCTACTGGAAGAGTTCCAAGCAGCATACTGTGGCAGACTCTGTTTGTGAAGCGGAGTACATCACAGCATCGGATGCCGCGAAGGAAGCTGTGTGGCTGAGAAAATTCATCAACGAGCTCGGAGTAGCACCCTCCCTCGATGGTCCGGTCCTGCTCTACTGCGACAGCACTGGTGCCATAGCTCAGGCGAAGGAACCCAAAGCACATCAGCGAACGAAGCACATCTTACGCCGCTTCCACCTGGTCCGGGAGATCGTGGATCGAGGTGACGTCGACCTTCAGAAGATCGACGGAAAGGAGAACCTAACCGACCCCTTCACTAAAGCCCTGACGATAAAGGAGTTCGACAACCACAAGTCGAAGATGGGTATTAGATACTGTGCCGAGTGGCTTTAGAATAAGTGGGAGTTGTTGGAAAATGTGTCCCAAAAAGCCAATCGTCAAACTGTTGACGGTTGAGCAACCAAGTATTGTAATTGATTTGTTAATAAATAAAATATATTTGGCATCTTCATCATAAGCTTTCATCTTCTAATGAACTCCATTGTTATGATGAAGTCTTTAGGACTATTTAAGTTCGATAAAGAGAGGATTTATCGATTAGTCTTTAAAACTGTTCACGATCAAATGATAAGCTGTTAATAAGGACGACAGCTTCTATCGAGCATAGGTCGCTGTAGGCCATATGGGTTGGTTGTCCTCTTAACCAAGGAGTGTGGAGACACTGGTATGGCATACAGGTGAGATGTAAGGGTACATCATCATTGAACGTGATCAACTCCAGAGCATTCTGCTGTCGAGAATGTCTCTGATGGAATATAGGTATAAGTGTCCCTTAGACTTGAGATAGCCTCAGTGACTTGCAAGCAACTCACTGTGCTTTGGTACTGGACTAACTAAATTTTTAATTCAGGGATAGAAGGCTTCTGGGCACAGTCAAGTACTTGCGAAGTCAGAGTGTGATCGAGATGGGATTGACCACTCCAAGAGTTGGAGAAGAATGAGTCACTGTATTTTAATTTAGCAAAACCTTGGCCAGGGTAATCCATCAGATGGATTTGATATTTTGAAATACAATATGGACAACCTGATCAGAGTTGACAGTTGAACTCTGGGGTGTCCTATGATCATTTTGGTCAAAGAGATGAATTATATGAAAACTATATCCGCATGGGTTCTAAGGATGTTGTTCTACACATTCGACCTATCCGATCGTCGGGTACCATTGCTAGATGGTCACTTCGATTGGTACAGGAATTTATTCCTGTACTACCAACTTAGGTTCGGACCTATGAGGTCACACACATTAGAGTTCATGATCCGATCGGATGGTTGATCAATGATTAAGAATCGTTCTAGGGTTAAATGATCAATACGATTGACATTTAACCCAGTGCAAGTGTTGCAGGAGGATCGATTAGCAATTCGATTGTTAATTGGCTTAATTTGATTAAGCCAATGGGCTGAGATTAAGTCTAATTAAATATAATTTAATTAGATTTGATTTGAGCTTGATTGGATCAAGTCCAATTGGTTTATTGGATAAGCCAAGTGCAAGGAAAAAACTAGTCCTAGTTCAACTAGGACTTGGGTCAATCTAATTTCTAATTTGATTAGAAAATTAAATCAGATTTAAATCTAATTTAATCTGATTAAATTAAGTTTTTAATTAGATTAAGACCTATTTTAATTAGGTTGATCTAATTTTGGTTTGATTTGGTTTGAGAAACCAAATTAAAACAAGTCATAAGATAGAATCCTAATAAGACTAGGATTCCACCTTGCGCCACAGAAGCCTTCCCCACGCCCTCTCTCTTATTCAACACCAATATTCACTTATTTTGTGCGATAAAAGCCCTCTCCCATGTCTCTCCCACGTTCACAAAAGGTCTCCTCTCTTCTTTCTTACATGGAAGGTGGTTTGGATCAAATCAAAAAGGAATAAGTTTGGATTTCGAATTCTATGAGATAGAGTTTTAGAAATCCAAAACTCTTTCAATTTTGCATCGAATTTATCCAAATTTTTTTTGAAATTTTTGTGGCTTTTAGGGTATATATTGTGCACCCTTTTCTGGTAATCCATGCATGAAAATAAGGAGGAGGTGCTCAAGAGTTGGGCGCCCCTTAACTTGCCATGTTTGGATAAGCCTTGACTAGGTATTTGACCTAGACAAGGACTCTATCATATCTCTTTGTATAAAATGAGTTTCTTTATGAAATTTTAGAAAAAGATAGAGATTTGAGAGACCTTTGTATCATCCAAAAATCAGAGAGAAAGACCTTTGGGTCGTGGAGATATAAGAGATGTAAGTTAGGGTGTCTAGAGAGAAAAACGTGAAGAAGAAGAGGGTCTTCTTCTAGGGTTTTTTTGTTTTCATATCTTTCCTCCCTTCATCTTGAGTTTCCTGAGAGCGTCTCAGATCTAAAACTCCTCCTTTTACTTTCCATCTTTGGAAGAGTCCAAATCAAGAAGAAGGAGGCACCTGATCAACCATCAAAGAAGGATCAGCACAGTACTAGCATACTGTGCTGATTTCCTGAAGCAGGACTTCTGATCGAGATTCGTGGGCTCGTGTGGATGACTCCTAGAGGTCGGACACATGTGCGGCTTGCAACATCATCCTTAAGCCTAGATCAGTGAGGTTAGAGCATCTAACTTGCAAGGTAACAGATCTGATCTATTGTTTAATACATACATTAGATGTGGTATAGAAACATGTTGATATGATCAACATGTAGTTCATGCTATATTTATATATTTTAATTTTTGATTTAATGCTATGTAATAATCATGTAATAGGATCTTAGATCTAGGGATTCTCTAGTTTTAGAAAATAAATTTTGATTTATTTTAGTCTTCCGCTGTATGATCTTGAAAAAGTTTCAAGATCTAACCCTGAAACCCTAGATCTGGTTCCTTCAGCATTATGGGGGCGGCTATGAACAATGAATTCAATCAAAAATTTGAGGATGTTTAGCTGAAGAAAATCCTTCAAATATTGAATGAGTCCTTTGACACTCCTAATGACATTGAGAGGCATAAAATATCTTATGCTGTCTTCAATGCACGGATGAGGGAAGGGGCATCGATCACTGATCATGTATTGTACATGATCGAGTAGATCGAGCACCTAAGCAAACTTAGATTTTTCTTACATGAGTGCTAGGGAGAGATGCGATCCTGAATTCTTTGTCCAAGTCCTATCTACCCTTTCTTAATCATTATAGAATAACTAAACCTATAAAAAACTATCATGATTTGCTAGGGTTACTACAAACCTTTGAGAAGGATAACCAGTTTCAAAAGGAGCTGGTGAATATGGTGGGTGGTTCTTTTTTTGGGCATCGTTTCTTTAAGAAAAGGAAGAAGAAAAATAAGAAGAAAGTGCAGCATGCTAGAGCTCCAAAGTTCATTCAGAGCAAGAAGTTAAAGGTTGACAAGAGCTAGATAGAGTATTTTTTCTATAATAAACTAGGATACTGAAAGAAGAATTATCCTCAATATATAGCCTCTCTTGATCCCAGCAGGCCGAACAAGAAAAAATAGCAATCTATTATTGGATAAGGTACTTATATGATAACTCTTTGTAATTTCTATGTGTATGATATTACTACTTGAGTATTGAATATTGAAAGTCTAATTGACATTGACAATTCATTGCAGGGACTTCAGATCAATAAAAAATTCAGAGATGGCGAATGGTTCCTAAATATTGGAGATGGAAGTCCTATTCTGGTTCTAGCTCTGAAAACTATTCAGCTTTTTTTTGAGTCTAGGATTGTTATGTTAGATGATTGTCATTATTGTCCTTCCTTTTTGATGAATGTTATCTCTGTAGGCCTTTTGGCCAAAATTGATTTCAACTTTTTAATAAAGGATGAATTTTGTGATATCATTTTGAATGGTACTATAATTTTGTGTGGATAATTAAAATATGGTATATACCTACTATCATAGCTTGTTAGTGTAATATACATATCTAATAAATATTCTAAAGTAGATAATGTCAGTGATGCTTATCTTTGGCATTATCAGCTAGGTCATGTGAACAAGAACAAAATGGACAGATTTACTAAAGAGAAAATCTTCAACATTGGCAATTATGAATCATTATTGACCTACGAACCTCATCTTCTTGATAAGATGACAAAGTCACCTTTTAAAAAAAAGTATGAGCAAGCTGCTGATGTTCTAAGTCTAGTATATAGTGATGTATGTGGATCCATGAGCGTAAGTGCCAGAGGTGGATATAATTACTTCATTACTTTCACTAATGATCTATCTAGGTATGGATATGTCTATCTTTTGAAGTATAAATCTAAATCATTTGAAGTGTTCAAATGATTCTATAATGCAGTAGAAAAATAAACTGAGAAGAGTATTAAACCTCTCCAGTCTGATCGAGGAGATGAATATCTTTTCAATGAGTTTTTGATATATTAAGAAGAGAATGGGATTCTCTCACAATAGACTCTTTTGAGGATACCATAATATAATGGAATATCAGAAAGGAGGAATCGAATACTATTAGACATGGTTTGATACATGATGAGCTTTGTGACCCCGCCAATCTCCTTTTGGGGATATGCTCTAAAAACTGCATGCTATGTACTAAATAGGATTCCAAGCAAATTTGTAAATGAAACTCCATATGAGATATTGATAGGGCATAAGCCAGTACTCTCACACCTTAAGATTTGAGGATATCCAGCTTATATCAAATATTTAAAGATAGATAAGCTTGGACCTAGATCCAATAAGTGTTTATTTGTAGGGAACTCAAAAGAAACAAAAAGATACTATTTCTACCTTGCTGAAGAACAAAAGGTATCATCAGCAATAGGACAAACTTTTTGAAAAGAGAGTTTCTTAGAGAAGGAACTAATGTCACTAAGATCAAACTTGGTGAAGTTCGTGAGGTAGAAAATCAGACACCTTTGAGTGGGAATACAGAACTAAATTTGATTGAGAAATCAAATCTGGAGCCTATCATAGAGGTACCATTAAGAAGATCTGATAGAGTATCGTGTCAACTGAACAGATACTATAGTTTTTTTATCTGAAATAGTGATCCTATCAAACTATATGAGAATGATGAGGATTTGATCACCTATATGGATGCTATGCAGAGGCTCAATTCTCAGAATTGATTAAAAGTCATGAAATTTGAAATGGAGTCCATGGAGATCAATGGTGTATGGACACTTGTTGATTCACACCTAAAGGAATTAAACCCATAGGATATAAATGGGTTTTTAAAAGAAAAAGAGGAGCGGACGGAAAGGTAGAGATTTATAAAGTCCATTTAGTTGTCAAGAGATATCATCAATATTATGGTATTGACTATGGCAAGATGTTTTCTTCTATGACAATGCTCAAATTCATTCAAATTATACTTACTGTAGTGACACATCTAGATTATGAGATCTGACAAATAGATGTCAAAACTACTTTTCTTAATAGAGAGTTGGAAGAATAGCTATACATGATACAGCCTAAAGGGTTCATAGTCACAAATGAATCTAAAGTATGCAAGCTAAATAGGTCCACTTATGGACTGAAGCAAGCTTTTCGGAGTTGGAACATGCATTTTCATAAGACGATCAAAATGTATGGCTCCATTAAGAACGGAGAGGAGCCTTGCATCTATAAATAGGCTAATGGCTCTGTAGTCATCTTTTTTGTATTATATGTAGATGACATACTCTTAATAGAAAATGATATCCCTACTTTACAAAGTGTAAAGCGGTGGCTATCATCACAATTCTCCATGAAAGATTTGGAAGAAATATCCTACATCCTAAGGATGAAGATTTATAGGGATAGATCTAAAAAGATACTTGAACTGTCCTAATCCATGTACATCGATATCATACTGAAATAATTCAGCATAAAAAATTTCAAAAAGGACTATCTACTGATAGGCCAAGAAATTATTCTCTCTAAAAAAGATTGACCGACAACTTCTCAAGAGAGAGAGCATATGAGTAGAATCCCATACACCTCGACATTAGGATCTTTCATGTATGCTATGATATGCATGAGATTGAATATGGCCTACTCGCTAGGAGTAGTCCGTAAGTATCAGTCTGATTCGGATAAGAATCATTGGAAGGATATGAAGACAATTCTTAAGTATTTGAGAAATACTAAGGACCAATGGTTAATCTATGGAGATACTGACTTTAAACTTATGGGATATACTGATTTCAATTTTTAGTCAGATCATGAAGACAACAAAAGTTTGTCTAGCTACATTTTCACTTTGTATGGTGGAGCGATCTGTTGGAAGAGTTTCAAGCAGCATACAGTAGTTGATTTGGTATTTGAAGCAAAATACATTACAGCATCTGATGCTGCAAAGAAAGCTATTTGGTTGAAAAAATTCATCTGTGAACTTGGAGTGGTTTCCACGGTTGAAGGTCCAGTTTTACTATATTGTGATAGCACTGGTGTCATCGCTCAAGCCAAGAAACCTAAATCTCATCAAAAGATCAACATATTCTTAGTCGCTATCACTTGATTCGTGAGATCATCGATCGAGGTGACATTTAGCTTCTGAAGATTGATTTGAAGAAAAATTTAGCCAACCCCTTCACTAAAGCTCTTAGGACCAAAGAGTTCAATGACCATAAGTAAAAGATGGATATTAGATACAGTCCTGATTGGCTTTAGTCCAAGTGAGAGTTGTTGAAAAATATATCCTAAAATCAATTATCTATCTATAGATGATTGAGCTCTTTGTAATTTGTATATAAATTATTAATAAATAAAAAGATTTTTTTTTGATAAGTTCATCATAAGCGTGTATCTTTCTTTGAACTCTTGTGTTATGATGAAGTACTTAGAACTATAATATAATCGATAAAGAAAGATTTTTTGAATAGTTCTTAAATTGGTTCACGATCAAATGATACGTTATTAATAAAGACAATAATGTTTATCAAGTATAGGTCATTATGTGCCATATGGATTGGTTATTTTTTTAACCAAAGAGTGTAGAGATACTGGTATGGCATACAGATAAGATGTAGGAGTACATCATCACTGAACAGTGACTCACCTACGGAGTGTTCTGTTGTCAAGAACTGCTCATGAAGGATATGGGTACAAGTGTCCCTTTGACCTAAGATCACCATAATGGCTTGTGTTGCTCCTTGAATTGATTTTGATGATTACAAAGCATTTAAGGGGATTACTAATGATCTTGGCTTGGAAAAAGACTTTTTGCATTTCAGGGGTAAAATTATAATTTCATCAATACTTGATTCAGAAGCCTCAAGAACAAAAATAAAAGACGTGTAGTCTACTGAAGAAAATTTCAATATTTTTGAAAGTATATTTTGCAAGAAAATTAAATTTTTATTTTTAAGTCGACCCCATGAGTCGACTAATGGCTTAAAGAGCTGAACGGCACGCTGATTTTTTTTTGACTGGCACAGTCTGTGAGTCGACCCCATGGGTCGACCCCCCGGCATGAGTCGACCCCATGAGTCGACCTCTACTGCTTTTAGGCCAAAATTACAGAACCATTATTTTCTACTGTTTTCCACAGAGGTCGACCCTATGAGTCGACCCATGAGCATGAGTCGACCCTATGAGTCGACCCCTGTGATGGAAAAGTTCCGCAATGGCTAGTTTTTAATCTGTTTCAATTGTATTTAATGCTCATTTAATGTGCTCTAACGGCTCTATTTCAGTCTAGATTACTCTCCACCATTATTTGAAGATATATAAAGAGACTTAAAGGAGGAAATAAAGATATAGAGAGAAAAAAAAAAGGTTTTTAAAAGAGGATTTCAAGCATACATTTCAGCCCTAAGCAAAGAGCCCTCTTGAAGTTCAAAAAGCTTTTAATTCAAGTTCACCAACTCCTCAAGTGCTCATTCAAGTCTCCAACCACCTTGAAAAAATCAGAAAGAGCTTTCTTCTATTTGAGTAAAGTATATTTAAAGCTTCATTCGCTCATTTAAGGAGCTTCTTTTGTGTTTTCTGTGTTGTTAATTGTAATACTCCTTTTGAGTTATTATTTTTGTTTTGAAAGGATTTCAAAATGTGGGAAGGTTGATCCGAACCTTGAATCGGATTGTATTAGGTTGGCTTGTATCCGAAAAATAAGTGGTCTAGCTTGAGATAGCTAGAGTCAGAGTTTTCGACGAGTGTATTCAGGTTGAACACAAGTTAGTGGATTGAAATTCTCAAGTAGGAGCTTGGAGAGTGGATGTAGGTGCAAGGTTGGCATCGAACCACTATAAACCCTCTTGTTTGTGTTGTGCCTATTGCTCTTCTTTAGAACTTTGCTATTCTCTTGCATTCTTGCATTCAACCATTAGCCTTGAATCAATTACACTCTTCTTACTTATCTTACTATTGTTAAATAATCTTCATAAATTGAAAGTTAAGTTTAAAATTTTTAGAGACCCAATTCACTCCCCCTCTTGAGTTGCATAGCTAGGCAACAAGTGGTATCAGAGCCTGGTGCTCTAGTCCTACTTTGATCTAACTAATCAAAGAGCTAAAGATCTATGGCAACTCAAGTTGGCACTTCTCTAACCGAGGGACAGTCCACTAACCGACCTCCACTTTTCAATGGGTCCAACTATACCTATTGAAAAGCTCGGATGAAAATCTTCATTCAAGCACTCGATTATGATATGTCGAGTATCATAGTAAACGGCCCTCACACACCCACTAAAATTATTGATGGTGTGGAATCAGCCAAACCCAAAAAAGATTGGGATGAGGTTGATAAGAAAATGGCCCAACTAAATGCTAAAGCTATGAATATTTTGTATTGTGCTCTTGATGCTAATGAATTCAATCGCATTTCAACTTGCATGTCTGCTAAAGAAATATGGGATAGATTAGAAGTAACTCATGAAGAAACCAATCAAGTGAAAGAATCCAAAATTAACATGTTAGTGCATAAATATGAACTTTTTAAAATGGAGCATGATGAATCTATAACTGAAATGTTTATCCATTTTACTGATATTATAAATGGTCTGAAAAGTCTTGGTAAGTCCTATTCTAACAGTGAGCTCGTAAGAAAGATTCTCAGGTCCTTACCAAAAACTTGAGAAGCCAAAGTGACCACTATCCAAGAAGCCAAAGATCTGAACATCCTACCTTTGGAAGAGCTTCTTGGATCACTGATGACACATGAGCTGAGCATGAAACAACATTAAGAGGAAGAAGTCAAAAAGAAGAGAACAATCGCCCTCAAATCCATAGCTCAACTTGATAAAGAAACTGATGATACCGAAAATGAAGAGCAGGATGAAGAGATGGCTCTCATTACCAGAAGGTTCAAAAAGTTTTTGAGGAAAAGAAAACAAGGAATGAGGAAGAAGCCACTCACAAAAGGGGAACATAGCAAAGAAAAAGATAAAGACCAACCCCTTATCTGCTATGAATGCAAGAAACTGGGACACTTCAAGTCTGAATACCCACAACTGAAGAAGGGTCCCAAGAAGTACAAGAAAAAGGCCATGATGGTTACTTGGAGTGGAAGTGATGACTCAAGCTCCGAAGAAGAAGACTCAAATGAACAAGCCAACTTGTGCCTTATGGCACATGAAAATAAGGTAAATTTCGAAACTCCTACTGACTTTACCTTTGAAGAACTTCATGAAGCTTTTTATGATTTAATTGATGAACTCAAGAAACTAGGGGTAAAGAACAAAGATCTAAAATCAAAAAATCAATCTTTACTGAAACAAAATGAGAGCATTTCAATTGAAAAATCTACCCTATTTAAAAAAAATTAAAATTTAAAGAATAAAATTGCCAAGCTAAAACCAGTAGTTGAAAAATTCATCTTAAGTTCTAATAAACTTAATATGATTATTGAAAATCAAAAGGCCATGTATGATAAGGCTAGACTTGGCTACAACCCCTTGAAGAAATAAAAGTATCTAAAAAATATCTATGTAAACTCTTCAAGTAACAAGTTTTCTAACATTACTTGCTTCAATTGTGGTAGATTAGGACACAAGTCATACACTTGTTTCTCTAACAAATCTGTAAACTCAAATGTAAAGAAAATATGGGTTCCAAAAGGAACCACTATGACTAACTAAAGAGGACCCAAGAAAGCTTGGGTACCTAAAGCAAAAACTTGACTTTTGCCTGCAGGTGTGTCTAGCATCCCAAGGAGCAAACAGAAAATGGTATCTTGATAGCGGATACTCGAGACACATGACTGGTGATGAATCCCAATTCATCACACTTGATGCTAAGAATGGAGGGATGGTTACCTTTGGAGACAATGGTAAAGAAAAGATCATCGGTATAGGTAACATTGGTATCCCTCCAAGTTTATTGAAAATATTTTGTTAGTAGATGGTTTAAAACATAATTTATTAAGTATCAATCAATTTTATGATAAAGGATATAAAGTTATTTTTGAGTCTTGTGTTTCCATTATAACTAGTCCTATTAATGAAGGCATTAAATTTGTTGGACATAGACATGGCAATGTTTATATGGTAGATTTGAATGATCTATCCAAAATAAACATGCAATGCCTAGTATCTTTGAATGCCAAGATTAATGAAACTAGTTGGCTCTGGCATCGTAGGCTTGCACATATTAGCATGCACTCACTTTCAAAACTCATTAAGAAGGAATTGGTTATTGGTTTACCCAAATTAAATTTTCAAAAGGATAGAATTTGTGATGCATGCCAACTAGGTAAACAAACAAGAGTTTCATTCAAATCCAAAAATATTATTTCAACTTCTAGGCCATTAGAACTATTACATATGGATTTATTTGGACCTACTAGAACTACTAGTCTAGGAGGAAAATGATATGGTTTTATAATTATTGATGATTTCTCTCGTTTTACATGAGTTTTCTTTTTGGCACACAAGGATGAAACTTTTTAAGTTTTCTCTAAATTTTATCGAAAAATCACAAATGAGAAAGATTTTTTGATTCAAAATATTCGAAGTGATCATGGAACCGAATTTAAAAATCAAAATTTTAAAAAGTTTTATGATGAAAAAAAAATAGGCCATAATTTTTCAGCACCTAGGACACCCCAACAAAATGAGGTAGTAGAAAGAAAAAATAGAACCCTTGAAGAAATGGCCCGTACCATGCTATGTGAAAGCAACCTTCCAAGATACTTTTGGGCGGAAGCTATTAACACTGCATGTTACATATTAAATCATGCCTTAATTAGATAAATTTTAAAGAAAACTCCCTATGAGCTTTGGAAAGGAAGAAAACCAAATATTGCATATTTTCATATTTTTAGTTGTCGATATTTTGTGTTAAATAATGGTAAAGAAAGATTAGAAAAGTTTGATGCAAAATCTGATGAAGTAATTTTTCTTGGTTACTCCTCTTCTAGTAAAACTTTTAGAGTTTTTAACAAAAGAACTTTAGTGGTAAAGGAGTCAATACATGTTGTCTTTGATGAAACTAACGATTTTCCTTCAAGGAAGAATGAAGGTTTTGATGATGCAGATTCTCTTATAGAAGGGATGAAGGAGATCACTCTAAAAGATTCAACAATTCAAGATGATGAAGAACATGAAGATAAACAAGATGAGGAAGGTGAAGAACGACAAGAACAACCTCAAAGTACAAACAATCCACCTAAAGAATGGAGGTATGATCACAATCACCCCAAGAAACTAATCATTGGTGATCCTACACATGGGGTAAGAACTCATTCTTCTCTTAAAGATGTATTTAATCATTGTGCTTTGGTCTCTCATCTTGAACCTAAAACTATAGACGAAGCTGAAAAAGATTATAATTGGATTAATGCAATGCAAGAAGAACTTAATCAATTAGAAAGAAATAATGTATGGACCTTAGTATCAAGACCTAAAAACTACTCAATAATTGGCACAAAATGGGTATATAGGAATAAATTGGATGAATATGGAAATGTGATAAGAAATAAGGCAAGATTAGTTGCAAAAGGTTATAATCAAGAAGAAAGAATTGATTTTGATGAGACCTTTGCACTTGTTGCTAGATTAGAGGCAATTAGACTTCTACTTGCTTATGCTTGCTTTATGAAATTTAAATTATTCCAAATGGATGTCAAAAGTGCCTTTTTAAATGGATATATTGCTGAAGAAGTCTATGTAGAACAACCCCCAGGTTTTGAAAATCATGCTTTTCCCAATCATGTCTTTAAATTAAATAAAGCTCTATATGGTTTGAAACAAGCACCCAGGGCTTGGTATGAAAGGCTAAGCAAATTTCTTCTTAATAATGGCTTTTCAAGAGAAAATATAGACACAATACTATTCATCAGAAGAAATCAAGATGATATATTAGTTATACAAATATATGTTGATGACATTATTTTTGGGGCTACTAATGAAACTCTTTGTCAAGATTTTGCAAAGCTCATGCAGGGGGAGTTCGAGATGAGCATGATGGGAGAACTTACATTCTTCCTCGAACTCCAAATCAAACAAACAAAGAAAGAAATCTCCATCACCCAAAGCAAGTACACAAGAGAATTACTTAAGAGATTTGGAATGGAGAACTCAAAACCAATTGGCACACCCATGAGCCCAACATGTAAGCTTGACAAGGATGAAGAAGGTAAGAGTGTAGACTTAAAATTTTATAGAGACATGATTGGTTCTCTACTATATTTAACTGCTAGTAGACCTGATATCATGTTTAGTATTTGCCTGTGTGCTAGATTTCAATCAAATCCAAAAGAATCACACTTGAATGCTGTTAAAAGAATCCTTAGATATTTAAATGATACACAAACTCTAAGATTATGGTATTCTAAGGACTCATTAATTAACTTAATAGGATATTCTGATATCGATTTTGCTGGATATAAATTAGATAGAAAAAGTACTAGTAGAACTTATCAATTTCTTGGAGTAAACCTAATCTCTTGGTTTAGCAAGAAATAAAATTCGGTAGCACTGTCTACGGTCGAGGCCGAATACATTGCAGCCGGAAGTTGTTGTACTCAAATCTTGTGGATTAAGCAACAACTCAAAGATTTTGGTATCAAATTTAATGAAACTCCCATAAGATGTGATAACACTAGTGCTATAAATCTCATTAAAAATCCAATTCAACATTCTAGGTCAAAACATATTGAAATCAGGCATCACTTCATAAGAGAACATGTCCAAAATAAAGACATAATTCTTGACTATGTTTGTACTGAAAAATAATTAGCTGACATCTTTACCAAGGCCTTAAATGAAGATAGATTTTATGAAATTAGGAGAGAACTAAGAATCCTTGATCCATCTGCTTAGGTGTCTCTCTGATTCCAAGATATCAATACCAAAAATTTTTTTAGCTTAATTTTCATCTTTTGAGCTCAATCGTCCAAAATAATCATTCTCATAATCAATTTTTGGGTATACATCCTTCTCACAATATTTCAAATTTTTTCAAAATTATTTCATCATTTTTCTGAATTTCTCTGTGCCATGAGTCGACCCCCAGGGTCGACCCTAGGATAAACTTGTAATTTTTTGACCAAATCTTTCAGGCACTTCCTTTTGTTGAAAACTTCCCTTGAGCTGACCCAACTCCTCATCTTCTTCCTTCCACCAAGCCAAAAGACCGCCTCTCTTTTTCCTCAAACCCAAGCTCTTCCCCAAAAACTCTTCTCTCACCATCTCTCCCTCTCAAAATCGCCCTCTTAGAACCAAGCTCCTCTCTTTTCTTCTTCGTCATTTGGAGCGACTAGAGCTTGCTCTAGATTCTACTCGTCTTCTCCAAATCGGCTCTCCTCCTCTCCAAAATCCTTTCCCTTCCCCTAAAAACCTTCTATCTCTCCACACATTTGATCTCCTAAGATCCTTGCTAGCTCTGGTTGTGGAAATGGCTCCGAAAATGAAGCTTCCTCAAAGGAGAAAATCAGTCTGTGGGTTGGAAGAGGGTGTGCATCGAAAAAGACAGGCAACTGAGACCTCGTCAGCTTCAATCCCTGCTCCGATATCTGCTCCAGCTACATCTCGGTCTCCAATAAGTCCCAGTAAGATACCCCTCTCCGATAGGAAGGTAGAGCCCGGCAAAAACATAGATTTCAGATTTTTTGAAAAGAAAGGGTTCTCTATCGGATCAAAAATTAAGGATCAAGGTTGGGAATTCTACTGCTCACTTAAAGAAAATACCTATGTGGATCTGGTTAGGGAATTTTATCTGAACTTGAGCTATAGCAATGAAACAATAAGATCCACTGTAAAGGGTATAGAAATTAGTCTTGATCCTATACTTTTGGGGGAAATTCTTCATTTACCCTGTGAGGGATACACAAACATGGAACTCCCAGTTAAGGAGGAGGGAATTAATGTGATTCTAGGAAGAATCTTCTTAGGAAGCCTAAACAAATTAGAGGCCAAGATCCTTTCCATTGAGATGAGGATACTACATCAAATGGTAACTAAGTTATTCTTCTCTAGAAGTGGTAGACATGATCTCCTCTCAGGCCGAGACATCTGCATTATGTATCATGTTGTTACTCAAACCCCCCTGAACCTCCCGGCATTAATGATTGAAGCTATGAGAGAGACCCTGAATAGGTCCAAGGCACATTTGCCTTTCAACATGGCTCTCACTTTAGTATTCAGGAGGTTTGGAGTTAGCTTTGAGGGGGAGGCAGTAGCTAGGCTTTTTCACTCTAACACTATCAACCGTCATACTCTGCACCGCATGAAATTTTCCAAGACTGATGGTGGTTGGTCAAAGGGTGTGGAAGAGAGAGCTGAGGGCAGAGCAGAGGAGGAAGGTCCTTCATCACCTCTCCATGATCACAGGACTGTATCTTCAGATATTCAGTTTATTTCTGACCATGAGGCTAGGCCGTCAGAGTCTATGAGGAGGCACATTTCAGTCCAGCAGCCAGACAGCAGAGCACATCCCTCAGAGATCAGATTGGCTGATGACCAGATAGAGATGATATCTCAGCGCGTAGCTTCTATACTATCTCGTCAGATGGGTACTTCAGCTTCTGCTCAGGGATCGACATTTCATGATATATCTAATCAGGCACTGATCCCCCACATCTTCACTGTGTTCCAGATGATTTCTGATCAATTAGTTTGCATCGAGCAGCTTAAGGGTTGTGTAGTGAGACTAACTATCAGAGTATTCGACTTGCAGAGGCAAGTACTAGCTCTTGCCCACCCACAGCCACATGGGGACATCACTGAGGTCTCAGACCTATCTACGGAGGCAGCCAGACTGTGAGGAGTCTTGGAGAGTGGGTTTGATTTTCTGAGGAGAGAAATCAGGGGCTCCAGTGAGCATGCTTCCACTCAATTCACTACACTGCTACAATCTGTTTCGAGAGCCTTAAACCTTCTGGACACTATCAGACTATCACTTGTAGCGCAGTCCTTTGCTTCACAGCCTTCAGGATCCTCTCACCCCTCCACTCGTGCTGGCACCTCTACCCGTGGCAGAGGCAGACGCGGTCGAGGTCGTGCCCATGGTCGTGATCCTTCATCTCCTCACCCCATCTCCGATTCATTTGACTCTGATCCATCCAGTCATAATCTCTACTAGATCCAGAGTAGTCAGTCTTTTCTTTAGTTTTTGTCTAGGATGTGTAATGCAATGGTATCTAGTGTTGACTGTTTGACTTTTGGATAGTTTCTATCCATGTTTTTTGTATTCTGAGTCAACACCTTTGTATTAAAACATCTTTGTACTCAAAGATCTTTTGAATATATATATATCCTTTGTCTTTCAATAAATATCTCTGGTGCAATACTTGAATAGCAATATCTTTTCAATGAATATATCTTTTACGATTGCTATATTACGGGGGAGTAAAGCAATAAGCAATACAAAACAAGCAATTAACGAAGGAAGCTAAAGAACTAAAATTGATCCCATCAAAAGGAAGGAATAGAAAATATATTCAAAAGGGGGAGTAGAGAATCTCAATTGATGCTGTCAAAAAGGAGGAGTAGAGAATCAAGATTGATGAGTTTGAGTAAAGCAATAAGAGCAGTCAAGATTGATCATTAAGATTGAGATTGAGCAATAAGAGCAATACAGATTGAATTATAAGCAAATTTCAAATTTATAACCAAAGTTCAAATTTTTAGCAAATTTCAAATCTGTCTTAAAACTGCTTATGATGCATTTTGTTCCAATACTTGGCTATGATATTTAAGTAATGCATCTTTATAAATTTGAAATTCATGTTCAATACTTTATATATGCTTTTGCTCAAGTATTTTGTCATCATCAAAAAGGGGGAGATTGTTGCTTCTTGAATTGATTTTGATGATTACAAAATATTTGAGGGGATTACTAATGATCTTGGCTTGGAAAAAGACTTTTTGCATTTCAGGGGCAAAATTGTAATTTCATCAATACCTGATTCAGAAGCCTCAAGAATAAGAACAAAAGACGTGTAGTCTACTGAAGAAAATTTCAATATTTTTGAAAGTATATTTTATAAGAAAATCAGATTTTTATTTTTGAGTCGACCCCATGAGTCGACTCATGGCTTAAAGAGCTGAACGGCACGCTGATTTTTTTTTGACTGGCACAGTCTGTGAGTCGACCCCATGGGTCGACCCCCCGGCATGAGTCGGCCCCATGAGTCAACCTCTGCTGCTTTTAGGCCAAAATTACAGAACCATTATTTTCTGCTGTTTTCCACAGAGGTCGACCCTATGAGTCGACCCATGAGCATGAGTCGACCCTATGAGTCGACCCCTGTGATGGGAAGATTCTGCAATGGCTAGTTTTTAACCCATTTCAATTACATTTAATACTCATTTAATGTGCTCTAACGGCTCTATTTCAGCCCAGATTACTCTCCACCATTATTTGAAGATATATAAAGGGACTTAAAGGAGGAAATAAAGATATAGAGAGAAAAAGAGAAGGTTTTTAAAAGAGGATTTCAAGCATACATTTCAGCCCTAAGCAAAGAGCCCTCTTGAAGTTCAAGAAGCTTTTAATTCAAGTTCACCAACTCCTCAAGTGCTCATTCAAGTCTCCAACCATCTTGAGAAAATCAGAAAGAGCTTTCTTCTATTTGAGTAAAGTGTATTTAAAGCTTCATTCGCTCATTTAAGGAGCTTCTTTTGTATTTTCTGTGCTGTTAATTGTAATACTCCTTTTGAGTTATTATTTTTATTTTGAAAGGATTTCAAAATATGGGAAGGTTGATTCGAACCTTGAATCAGATTGTATTGGATTGGCTTGTACCTGAAAAATAAGTGGTCTAGCTTGGGATAGCTAGAGTCGGAGTTTTCGATGAGTGTATTCAGATTGAATACAAGTTAGTGGATTGAAATTCTCAAGTAGGAGCTTGGGGAGTGGATGTAGGTGCAAGGTTGGCACCGAACCACTATAAACCCTCTTGTTTGTGTTGCGCCTATTGCTCTTCTTTAGAACTTCGCTATTCTCTTGCATTCTTGCATTCAACCATTAGCCTTGAATCAATTATACTCTTCTTACTTATCTTGCTATTGTTAAATAATCTTCATAAATTGAAAGTTAAGTTTAAAATTTTTAGAGACCCAATTCACCCCCCCTCTTGGGTTGCATAGCTGGGCAACAACTTGCAAGCAACTCACTATGCTTTGATGCCAGACTATCTATATTTCTAATATGGTGATGGAAGGCTATTGGATATAGTTAAGTACTTATGAAGTTGGTATGTGAGTCAAGATGGGATTGAACCCTCCAGTTTATAGGAGTTAATACATCATTGTATCTTAATCTAGTAAAACTTTGATCAGGATAATCCTCGTGATCTTTCATGGAATTTGGAAAAGATTGAAATACACTAAGAATGACTATTCCATTTCAAAGTTGATAGTTAAACCTTAGGTCACCTTGAGCATTAAGATCAAAGGGATGAATTATGCGATAACCATATGCCGAGGTTCTTAAATATTGCTTTATAATTATTCAATCTATCTGGACATCGGGTATCATTGCTAGATGGTCACTTCGATTAGTATAAGAAAGGATTCCTATACTACCAACTTAGTATTCGAACCTATGGAGTCACGTACAAAATTAAATAATATAGAAAAAAATTAATCGAATATTTATGTATTTAATTTGAAAGTATGAGACTTGATTGAACATATAGATTTACTTAATAGAAAATTAAGTTATGGATCATATGGAACTAAATGATGACTATGTGCAGCTAGTACTGTATATGAGGTGCAGGTTTGATTTCGAAAATAAATTTGATCAAATATACGATTCAAAAAATTATGAGAGATTGAATTCGAGTCTTAATTATTTTAGATCAAATCTAAATTTAATTAGATTTGATTTTATTGAGGCTAAATTAGGTTAAATATTCAAGTTGGACTTGGACCTAAATTCTAATTAGATTAAGATTAGCAGTCTTTCTGAATTTGGTTCGAATCGGATTCGAATTGAGCCCAAACATGAACCAAATTAAATTTGATGCTCTTAGCCATGATTATCAGGTAATCTATCACCTTTTGGATTGACCAAGATGGAGAAGAGGGCACTAGAAATAGCCTCCTCCCCTTGGGCGTGCGGCATGGTGAAGAGAGGTGCAAGTTGGTGCCTCTCCTATTTCCATTAGGAAACTTTATGGTTTAGAGTGTTTGGATTTGATGCAAACTTAGAGGGTCCTATTCCTAACCCATGAAGGTATTTGATTTGATCTTGGAACTCTTGTCTATTTAAGGAGGGGTGCGGAAAAGAAAAAAGTCAATCAAGCATTGGCTAGGTGTAAGATCCTTGGACATCCCATCTCCTTGGGCATCACCTCTCCTTGGGTGTCTCTCTCCTCTTGGGCATCCTCCCTATCTCTTGTGATGTGGCGTGTGGGCTACTTCCGAGTCTTTAAGATCAGATCTCAAAACTCTCCTTCTTCCCTCTAAAAGAGTTCTTCATCCCTCTCTCCCACGTTGCTTGGCATGCGTGCAAAGTGGGGATCTGCGCATTCGAATCTCATGAAGCAAATCGATTGAGGAACCTCTTCTACCTTGATCAAGTATTCTGCCACAAATCAAAGTGAGATTTCATAAACATTATAAAAATTTTAGTTGCTAATCTATTCAATTTTCTTCCTAACATCTGATATGGTCGGATAATTTTTCCTTCATGTGCGGGCCAGCCCAAGCGCATGTTGGTGTGCATAGGCTCGCCATGGCCATGCGGCCCAATATGGGCTGGCCCAATGGGGCCTGGCCTGGTTGTGTATTGTAGTCCAGCATAGATCGTGGTCCATGGGAGGGTGTGTGGACCGATGTACTATTTTTCCTACATTTCTCGTGGTCCACAATGGATCGAAGGTGTTTCGCGGGCGTTTCCTAGGGTATCTGTGCGATCGGATGGTCCAGATGATGTTGAGGCTTGATCAGATGCTTGGGAGGCTAGTTCGGGTATTGATCTGCATTGATGAGTGTGATCTGATAGCTGAGAAGGCAAGCAGCGAAGATCAGACGACGACAGAGCTTCTGGAGTCTGATCAGGAGCCTGATTTTGATGCCATTTGGGTTTTAGGGCTTTAAACGGCCCTATGGGGAGCAGAACCATGAGTGGGTGCAGCCGTGAGGAGTCTAATGAGTAGAGAGGGACATCAGTTGAGGGAGGCTTAGGTAGCAATTGAGAAGAGTTTAGCGGGCATCGAGTGCATGCAGCGAGTAGAGCAGACACTACAGAGCATCGACAGGGGATCGGGGGCAGAGTAAAGCATCAGGCAGAATAGCTGTGGAGAGGCATGATATAGCAGTTCGCTCCATAGGAAGCATCCAAGGACATCGAGGACCCTGATATTGGAAGGCTTGTAAGAGGATCTCCTTAGGAGATTTTGAGAGAGTTTTTGTGAGGATAGCTTCTAGTTGAGAGAGGTGTGTATATGAGAGTTGAGAGTGGGTGTTCTCATCTTGTATTATTTTTTCTTTCATAGTGAAGCTTGCATGCCCTATGGAAGTAGCACTTGGGCTATTCTACGTACCAAATTGTATGTTCTATTTTATTTCTTCTTTCTTCCTGCTACAACAGGTGGTACTGGATCTACAATAAATGGTAGCAAAGCAAGTGAAATCACAACACTTATAAAGAGATATCATATCTCAGTATGTTTAGTTCTTGAGTGCTGAATTAGATTTTTAGTTAGATTTATTATATTTATATTATCATTTCTCATATATATTTTATCTAATTTAATGTCAAAATCTTCTAATTATTGCTTAATGTTAGAATGGGGGTTGATATGCATAGCAAAATGAATATATGAAATTAACTTTTAATTAAATATATAAGATCTCATTTCAAAACAATCCAGATCCTTCATAGTATTTAAAATTAAAATTAATATAATAAAGTGAGATCAAATCATCATCTTTGTGCTTGTAGATCTACACCATAATCTGATGATCATGGATATCTTCACGATCCTTTTGAAGCTGCATAAGTATTTGGCCTTTATAAGTATCTACATGAGGCTCTGATCTGATTAAGAATGTCTAATTTTATCGAGGTACTAGCTCTCTTGTAAAGATCTTTCTTCTGATGGTAATTTTTTTTTCCTTATTTTTAAATATTCTTTTCAAGAATTTCAAGCTTTCCTCTTCGCAGATCACACTTCACATAGGAATGGATTAAAAATCTTTTCTCAACGTTTCTTGATTCTCTTCTCAAGAAAATCTAGCACCCTCTCTCTCTTTTTTCTTTCTTGGCATGCACCCACCCTTGGGTGTGAAACTTTTCCATGTGAAGGCTCAAGGTGGGGTGTGAGATGGGGCATCCAACCACTTGGACATGAGATGGGGGTGTGAGACAAGAGGAGTATGAGATATCTTGTGTGCACAACCTTAAGAGGCATGCGATCTTCATCTCCTTTAAAATAATCGTGAACTCCTTCATGTTAGAGTCCTAGTGTATTAAGTCTTTGACATGTTAAACCCTTTGACTAGTTCAAAACTTATGAAAGGACTCTTAGAATGCCCAAACTCTTTAGGCACTTATCCCTTTAGCATGTCCAACTCTTAGACGTAAGGAATTTATCTGGCATAAGAAAAGTGGTGAACAATCACAAGAAAGGCATCATAAGCATAGGAGAGAGAGAAAACTATATGCCACCAACTCTTGGGGTGAGGAGTCCTTCTTGGTGTCAATTATATTGACGGATCAAACTTTAACAGATCAATCTTTGACCATTCAAAGTTTGTTAAGAGTCTTATTATTTTTAGGTTTGATTGTGTCAACTCTTTGACATTATCAAACCTTTGACTTGTCATTGTTTGACATGTCAAATTTTTACTCAGATTTAAATTGAGTCCAATCAAATTAAATCTAACATCTGATCAGACACAATCTCTTATTTGTCTGACCCCATAAGTTTTATTCTGTTTAGTAGTGAGATATATTGTGATCTCCATCTACAATATCATTAAAACTCTTTTCAATGGTTTGAAACCATTCCAACTCATCCTAATAAGAATTATTGACCATCAAGATAATTTTTATGAGTCCTACAATCCACTAATGACATCTAGCAATATGTAGTGGTATTCCAATAGAATAAAATGGAATGAATCTCTCGATGTAGTTAATGCATGATATAGTTTGTCTATCGTGAGTCTCGATTAGATAGAGGTTATAAAATTTTTTATCAAACCCCATCATATGTCATATGTCAAAATTATTTGACTTGAATACTTGATATGAAAAATACTGAAAATCTTTTTCTATCATTCACACTATCTTAGCCAAGATCTTCTGAACTTAATCTCATAAATCATATAGGATCAACTTCTTTATCTACCAAGAATGATGGATTATATATATATACACATCTTATTCCTACAATGAACCTATTACAGTCAATATACACCGCAAGGATCCATATGGCTAGGGACCAAGTATATACACAGTCAAACTATAGCAACTCTATTATGAATAGCTGAGACACCTTTATCAAAGGATTAGTCACACTATTGTAGCATCGAGTAAGTCACTGATCAGTAAGTAGACATCCAACCACTTGCACTCTTGCTTCAATATTTCCACACTATAGACTCGAGACTCATCTATTTAAAAAAAAATAATTTATATACTAATCTGATCATGTCAATTTTTGACTCCATGATGATTCATTGATCAGAAGTATTTAGAAATTAATCATCCATGATATATGTCTCAAATCCTTAACTTTTAAAAATATATGTCATTATCTTATTAATTTTTTGAATAATTCATAGACACATACACAATATGAATGAAAATAAAAATCTAATTTTATAAATAATAAAAATATTAAATATAAAATTATGATCTAAAATAAATATATGTATCAGTTTGATTGGATTTTAGGACATACATCTAATAATCTCTCACTTACACTAAAGTAAATCAGTTATATACCTAAGCCTCATCTTCTCAAGATGGGCTTTAATTTTTTGTTGGCTAAGCAGCTTAGTCAGTGGGTCTACTACGTTATTTGTAGAGTCTACTCTCTGTACCTCGATATACTTCTTCACGAGATAGTGGTGTATAATGTGAAATCGTCACTCTATACACTTGAATTTTTTATGAGATATGGGCTCCTTAGCAAAGGCTATAGCATCTTTGTTGTCACAGTAGAGCATTATGGCATCCGATAACATTACATCTAATTTCATAACAAACATCTTGAACCAAAAAACTTCCTTTGCAGCCTCAGAAGTAGTGATGTATTTAGTTTCCATAATAAAATCTATAATGATCGAATATTTGGAACTATTTCAATTTATTGAACCTTCATTACATAAGAACAGACATCTTGATATAGACTTTCTATCATCAACATTAGATATAAAGTCTAAATATATGAATCCTTATACTCTCAACTATCCTTTTCAATAGACTTAGAACATATCTTTAGTCCTTCTCAAGTATTTAAGAATATTCTTCATAGTTATCCAGTGCTTCTCGCTAGGATTCGATAAATATCTGCTTATGACACTCACAGCAAGGACTATATCAAGTCACATATACAGCATGGCATACATAAGGTTCTCTATAATCGAAGCATAAAGGATCCTACTCATGTGCTGAATTTTTTCAGATGTGTTGAGGCACATCTTCTTGGAGAGATAAATTCCATGCCTAAGGGATAGAAGTCTCCTCTTAGAGTTTTCTATGCTAAACTTCTTTAGTACCTCCTATATGTATATCTTCTATAAAAGGCCTAACATCCTTTTAGATCTATCTCAATAGGCCCTTATGAAGAAAAAATTTGTCCAATCTGATCTGATCATTAGGGTGCATCTGAAAAATTTTTCTATAATAAGCTAACATAAATTTTATGTTACCTAATATGCAGTGAAATAGGGATCAAAATTCTTAGAGAATTCTTGAATCTAATACCTCGCGAGGTTTGAACGTACAGACTCTCTACTTCGCGCGCACATCAAGCTCCATAGGGAAGAAGGATGATCTTCTCGAGTGTCAATCCTTCAGAAGGAAGTAGGGAAGGGATGAGATCCAATCTTACAATAGAGGAGCGGTCTAGATGGGCTTCTACATGCCAAAGGGATTCACGTGAAAGTCCCACCATGCCAAGAAAGAAACCACGTGCCCCCTTGCCGCACAGCCTTTTCTTACGATATTTTTTAAAATCTATTTTGTCACACAAAAGATGTCTTCCTACCAATGGTTATGTGGTCCCTCCCTTTTATAGTTGATGTCCCATAAATTTGATCAAATACCATATTGGTTAGGAGTCCTAACCTTATCCAAGGAGGAGACCATGTAAGAAAAGGACACCAACCCCTTGCACTAATTATTTTTAGCTCACGCAAGGAATGAAGCAAAGAAAAAATCACTACCCCCTCCTTCCTTGGTCGACCAATATGAGAGAGAGTCCCTGGTCTATGGGACTCTTTGGTTCTAAATCAAATGGCTTTCGATTTAACTCATTTTGATCCGATTCAAATTAGATTTGAAGAGCCTGTCAATCCTAATCTAATTAGTAATACAAGTCTAACTTAAATTTTTAACCTAATTTAAGTCTAATTAAATCAGATCTAATCTAAAATTAATTAGTCTTTAAATTCAATCTCTCATGAATCTCTTGGATCATTGTTCAGATTATTATCATCCCTCAAATTAAATCTGAACCTCATATCCAGTGCTCGCTAGACATAGTCAACTGTTTAATCCTATATGATTTCTAACTTAATTTTCAATCAAGCTAATTTATTTATTCAATTAAGTCACATACTTCTAAATTAAATTTATAGACTTAGGTCAATTCTTTTCTATGTTGCTTGATTTTATGCATGACTCCATAAGTTCGAACACTAATCCGGTAGCACAAGAACAACTTTCTGTACTAATTGAAGTTACCATCTAATAATGATTTTCGATGTTCGGATAGGCCAAATATTTACAAGATAATATTCAAGAATCTATACATATAGTTAATACATAATTTATTCCTTTGACCTCGATTGCTCAAGGATGACTTAGGATTCAACTATCAACCCTAAATGAGTCATCCATATTATATTTTTATTAAAAAATATATCTTAAAATTAATTATTTGGATGATTGTGCTCATTTTATAATATATATATATATTATTTATCAATAAATAAAAATTATTTTGACATCTTTCATCACAAAGTTACATCTTTCTTGCTAGAACTCTTATATTGTGATGAAGTTCTTAAAACTATAAAGTAGTCGATCAAGGAAGATTTATCATATAGTTCTTAAATATATTCATGATCAAATGATTCATCATTAAAGGATGATGATGTTTATCGAGCGAAGGTCGTTGTGTGCCATACAGGTTGGTTGTCCTCTTAACCAAAGTATAGAGATACTAGTATGGCATACAGGTGAGATGAAGGAGTACATCATCATGGAACAAGTGACTCACTGACTAAGTACTCTACTGTCAAGAGTAGCTTGCAAAGCATATGGGCATAAGTATTCCTTAGACCTGAGATCACCATAGTGACTTGTAAGCAACTCACTATGGTCTGGTGCTAGACTATCTGTATTTCTAATGCAGTGACGGAAAGCTATTGGGTACAGTCAAATACTTATGAAGTCTGTGTGTGGGTCAAGATAAAATTAACCTCTTCGGATTATAGGAATCGATGTATCATTGTATTTTAATTTAATAAAATTTTAGCCAGAATAATCCATGTGATTTGAATGGTTGAAATATAATGTGGATGATCCTTTAGGGTTGATAGTCTAATCCTGGATCGTCCTAGAGTATTCAGGATCAAAGGGATAAATTATACGGTAACCATATACATAGATTCTTGAATATGATCTTGTAAATATTCAACCTATCCAGATATCGAAAATTATTACTAGATGATAACTTCAATTAGTATAGAAAAATGATTCTTATACTACCAATTTAGTGTTCGAACCTATAGAGTCACGTATAAAGTCAAGCAACGTAGGAAAGGATTAACCTAAGTCTATATGTTCAATTTGAAAGTACATAATTTGATTAAATAAATAGATTAATTTGATTGAGAATTAAGTCATGAATCATACGGGATTAAACAGTTGATTATGTCTAGCTAGCATTAGACATGAGATTCAGATTCAATTTCAGGGATGAACAAGATTTGATCTATGATTCAAAGAGTCTATGAGAGATTGAATTTAAGTGCTAATTAATTTTAGATTAGATCTGATTTAATTAAACTTAATTAGATTAAAATTTAAGTTAGACTTGATACTAAATTCTAAACAGTTTAAGATTGATAGCCTATTCAAAATTGATTCGAATCAGATTCGAATTGGATTCGAATTGACCTATATTTAGATTGGATCCTTAAAGTCCACTTTTTCTGAAACTCTCTCTCCTCATGGCCGATCAAAAGAGATTGGGGGTGCTGGTTTTGCCACCCTCCTCTTAGGTATAGGCATGGGTGCATAGGGGTACCTAGTTTGGCACCTATCCTATCTCAAATAAGATTTTTTGTTAGATAAGGAAAGGATTAATTTAAAGCTGATTTGAATTAGGACTCCTAGTCTAATGGATCATAAGAAATTATCTATAAATAAGGAGGATATTTAACTATCAAAAAATAATAATTGGATCATGTGCTAAGGTGAGAAAGAGAGAGAGAGGAGGCATGCAAGAGAGGGAACCGATCCCTCTTCCTTGGTGTATGGAGTTTGGGCGTCCAACCCCTTGGTGTGAAGACCCTTGGCATCCCAACTTCCAGGTGTGAGGCATCACATTAAAGCTCTTCTTCCTCCCCTCTATGTTGTCTTGAGAATGTACGAAGATCTGTAGCTTCATCCCACTTTTCTACAAAGTCTGGCATGCACATGAAGTAGAGGGTTTGTACGTTCAAACCTTTGCGAGACTTTGGATTTAGAATCTTTTGAAGATTTGATCTCTATTTCACTATGAATTAGGTGAAAGATAAAATTTTTGTTAACTTATTATAGAAAAATTTATAGATGCTTCCTGACAATCTGTTCATGAATCTCCCTATTTTCTTTAATCTGGTATAAGAGCCAGGTTTTGATATATAGATGCATAACTGATTTTTTTTTATTGATTTACATATGGTTTGTAATTAAAATTTTATGTTAGATATTATATCTAATTTAGATATATTTAAAAAAAATTTATGATCTAATTTTGATTGGATTTCATGAGTCTAATCAATGGTTGGTTAAGGTTTGTTATAAATTTATTATAACAGAATTTTACTGTTACAAATTTTTATTAGAATAACAACCTCTTTTAAAATCTATTTTAAATTAATTTTAATAATTTTTTTTATTGTTATTTCAAATTAGAAGTTAGACTTATTTTAGATTTGAATTAAATTTATTTTGATAGATTTTTATATCTAATTTCTATCAAAATTCTGTACAACATCGAAACAAATCTAACTAGAAATTTAATCTTTATGTTCATATGTGCAACTAATTATTTTTTTATATGATTTTAGATCTAAATTTAATATTTTATAATCTATGTAAATTAAGTTTCAAATCTGATATGATATATATGATGCATTAAATCTGATTAGATTCGACGAAGAACATGGTTGATATGATCAAAGTCATATTCATGCTTGTTTTGTTTTGACAATTACATGTAGATGTGATTTTTATTTGAAATTAGATTTTAGATCTTAGTAACTCAGTACTTGAATTGATGAGATCGCCAGACCGTCTGATCATAAAAAAAGTTAAGGATTGATGCCTTTCTCTTGTCTATTCAACGGATTCTCTTATGATGTGTAGGGATGTCATTGTGATCCTATTTCATAAAGAAGAATAGAAAATAATTTTTTATAAATTATTTTGATTATAAATAAGTTTAGATTAGATCTAAAATAATTTATGACTCATTATAATAAGATAAATTTAGATATAAAATTATTTTAAAATCTGAATAGCATGTTATATTAGATGAAATTGATAGTGATCTAAAAATAGTCATGATACATGTAATGTATATATGAAATTTAGATCATTATTATGCATATTTAATTATTAAATATAGATATAAAAATTAATTTTTATAATATAAAATATATGATATGCTTCACTTAAAATTTTAGTAGAATAGTTTTACAAACTGAAACACATATTTTTCATACTTAATTTAAAATTAAATTTTAAAATGATCTAGATTTGAGAATTAAAGATTATAAGACACCACATAAATCGATGAGTAATGGGTTAGTATGAATTAGATCCTCCTATTGAGTTAGATCTAGGGTTAGAAACATATATAGACTAAATAAAAAAATTGATTAAATCTAATCAAGAGTTGAATTAGATTAGGTCAGAATTTTTCTAAATCAACCTTAATAGTTGAAGCTTGATCAAGTCTATATTTTTGACCTTACTAAATAGACTATGATCATGCCTCAGTGGTTGAGTCCAAATCTTTTGGTGGATCAAATCGAAACTAATTAACCAGTTGGTATCTAAGGTAAGTTTGACAGTTTTGATCAGTGGTCATTAATTGAGAACTACTCATCTAGATGGCGTCTATGGCGAGTTAATGGCATATCCCTCCCACCGATCTTACTTACCTGACCAACATAGTAGATTATATTTTGATTAAGTCACTAATCAATTCAAGCTAACCCATACCATTAAGATAAATCAGTATGATAGATTTAGGTGTCTTTAGATTAGCTTGTATAAAGTCCTCTTCATGACTTGATGAAGTCAGTGGGAGGATTTACTACTTGCAGATCAATTTCTTCTCTTATTCTCAAATCATTAAATCAAATCTTCTAAATTATTAGATTCTTAAAATAATATAGTTATGAAAATAACTAGTTCATAGCCTCCTATTAAGGTACATGATAATGAGTCTAATATTCTAAATAGGTATTAGAGGTGCCATACGCCTAGTGTCTATTAGGTATTGAAATTATCATTCATCATATGACTATCTTGTTGTGCCCTTCAGATCAATACTCAGGTTGGCCAAGCCACACTCAGACCTGGACATTCATTTGTTGGATGCACTTAGTGTAGTCATGTTAATGATTGGACCTAATCAAGATTTTCAGTGGAGATGCCATACACCTGTTGAAGAGAAGCCTGGGGCAAAATCTAATTGCTAGAAGTTGTTTGGAGAAATAATTAGTTATGAACGTACCCATTGATGCACTAGGGTTGGCCGAGCCACACTCAGACCTGAATGCAGTCTGTGTGGATTCTAGTACCTACTAAGAAATTAATTTAATTCTTCGAATTAAAGGTAGAAGCTATCAATTCGTATAAAATAGTGAAAAAATCTTTAAACTAAAGTCCATATCTTTAGGATTAAAATAATTTATTTACTAATTGGTTTATGTTTCTTCTTTTTAAGCTATGGCCAACATACTATTGCTCTATTCGCTGTTAGATAGCGACAAGCTTACCAGACCCAACTTCGATAGCTGGTATCAAAAGTTGAAGATCGTTCTGGAGCATGAAAGAATCTTGTACGTACTTATAGATCCCGCACCCGAAGAATCTGCTGCCAACGCATCCCGTGCTACGAGAAATATTTATTTGAAGTGGCTCAATGATCGCACGATTGTATCTTGCATCATGAGGGCAGTAATGAACGACGAACTTAGCCATAAGTTCGAGGATATGCAATCAGAGGATATGATTCAAATATTGAATGAGTCCTTCGGAACCCCTGAGGATGCAGAGAGACATAAAATCTTCTATACTATGTTCAATATCCGTATAAAAGAGGGGGCATCAGTCACTGATTATGTATTGTACATAATCAAGTAGATTGAATGTTTAAGTAAATTTGGCTTTCCGTTACATGAACAGTTGGGCAAGGATGCTATCCTCAACTCGCTATCGAAATCCTACCTATCCTTCTTGAGTCATTATGGAATCAACAAGCCTATAGTGAACTACCATGGTTTGCTAAGATTACTACAGACATTCAAGAAGGACCATCAGCTCTAGAAGGAGCTGATGCATGTAGTGGGAGGTTCGTCTGCAGATCATCGATCCTCTAAGAGAGAAAAAAAAGGATGCAGAAGAATCGTGCCTTCGATCCAAAGCCAAAGCATTGCAAAAAGTCGAAAGTCAATAAGAGCTAGGCAGAATACTTCTTTTACAAGAAACTAGATCTTTGAAAAAAGAATTATCTAGCATATATAGCTTCTCTTAACCTAAATAGGCCAAAGAGCAAGAGAAACAAGCAATTAGTTGCTTCACAAGATACTTATATGATAACTTTTTGTAATTTTTCTATTTGTAATACTACTACCTAGGTTTTGAATATCAGAAGTTCGATTAATATTTGTAATTCGTTGCAGAGATTGTACATCAGTAGAAAATTTAGATAAAATGAGTGATTCCTGAACGTTGGAGATCGAAGCCTTGTTCCATTTCTAGTTTTAGAAACTATATAGCTTATTTTTGAGTCTAAAAGTGTCATGTTAGATGAATATCATTATTGTCCTTCTTTTTTGATGAATGTCATCTCTGTAGGCTTTTTGGCTAAACTTGGTTTTAAGTTTTTAATAAAAGATGATTTTTGTGATATCATTATGAATGATACTATAATTATACATGGCCAATTAAAATATGACATATATATATTATCATAGTCTGTTGGTGTAATGTACCCATTGAACAAATATCTTAAGATAGATAATGTTAGTGCTTCTTACCTTTGGCATTGTAGGCTAGGTTATGTGAACAAGAATAGGATAGATATGTTAATCAAAGAGGGTGTCCTTGAAATTAATGGTTGTGAATCATTACTGACCTGTGAGTCCTATCTAATTGGCAAGATGACCAAGTCTCCTTTTAAAGAAAAAGGTGAACAAGCTAGTGATGTTCTAAGTCTAATATATAGTGATGTATGTAGACCCATGACCATAAGCGCCAAAGAAAGATACTATTACTTCATTACATTTACAGACGATCTATCGAGATATGGGTATATCTACCTTATGAAGCATAAATCTGAATTATTTAAAATATTCAAATGATTTCGTAGTGAAGTAGAAAAATAGATTGAAAGGAGTACTAAAACTCTTCGGTCAGACCGAGGAGGTGAATACCTCATCAGTAATTTTCTAACATATCTAGAGAAGAATGAGATTCTCTCATAGTGGACCTCTCTTGGAACACCATAACATAATGGGATGTCTGAAAGAAAGAATCGAATCCTGTTAGACATGGTTTGGTCCATGATGGTGTTAGAAAATATATCTTAAAGCCAATCGTTAGTCTGTTGACGATTGTGCTATTTGATATAATTGTATATGAATTAATTAACAAAATATTTATTTGATAATTTTCATCATAAGCTTGTACATCTTCTATATCGAACTTCTTTGTTATGACGAAAGTCTTTAAAACTATTTTAAATCGATAAAAGAAAATTTATCGTTTAGTCCTTAAATGAGTTCACGATCAAATGATATGCTATTACTAGGACGATAGATATATCAAGTGTAGCTCGTTGTGTGCCATATAGGTTGGTTATTCTTTTAACCAAAGAGCATGGAGATACTAGTATGACATGCAGGTGAAATGTAGGAGTATATTTTACTGAACGTGATCAACTCCAGAGTACTCTATTGTCAAGAGTCACTCTGAAGGAATATGGGTATAAGTGTCCCTCTGATCTGAGATCACCACAGTGACTTGTAAGCAACTCATTGTGCTTTAGTACAAGACTACCTGAATTTCTAATTCAGAATCGAAAGATTTTTGGGTATAGTTAAGTACTTATAAAGTTTGTGCGTGAGTCAAGATGGAATTAATCACTTCAAGAGATTGGAGAGAATGCTTTGTATTTCAATTTAGTAAGACCTTGGCCAGGACAATCCTTGTGAGGAGTCACAAGATTTATCAGGTTGAGACACATAATGGATGTACTATTAAGAGTTGATAGTTTAGACTCTAAGTCATCCTAGCATCAAGGGTCAAAGGGATGAATTATATGGTAACTATATCTAAATAGATTCTTGAGTGTTGCTTTGCATACATTCGGTTTATCCGGACATCGGGTATCATTGCTAGATAGTCACTCCAATTGATACAGAAATTAATTTTTGTGCTATCGACTTAGGTTCAAACCTATGAGGTCACATACATTAAAAGTTTCTCTTCGATCACATGGCTAATCTGAGGAGTCCCAATGGACAGAGACTCTGGTGAAGAGTCCCACCGGATGGAAACTCTAGAGAAGAGTCCCACTAGACTTAGACTCTATCATTAATGAAGGATTAATTAGTGATTAAATTACTAATTAGCTCGAGTTGATTGAACATTAAAGTCTGGATCAAATTTGATTAAATTAGATTCAATCAGATCAAGTCTGATTAGATTATGAGATGACCTAATCGGTAAGAAAGAATGATCCTGATTTGATCAGATCTATGCCTCAATTAATTTATTAATTTGATCAGATTTAATTGAGATTATAGAAACCTAACTAGATTAGGTTCATCATATTTTATTTGGATCTAATTGGATTGGGTTTGAAAGAAATCCAATTGGTTAAATCCTAGAGTCCCAAATGAATGGGACTCTCTCCCTTGCGCCATCCAAATTGTTTCACGCCTTTTCTCACCATATAAAATCAATTTGTATGTGAGAAAATCAAAAGATAACCCTTTTTTTATCACCCATTAAAGATAGAAATTGGTTGGTTTTGATGTGAATTCAAAATGGTTTGAATTTCAACCTAAAACCTTATCCATATTCTTCCACATGTTGCCTATTTTTGAAGGTGCCTATTGTGTATGAGAAAAAAAATCCTTTTGATGGTTTTCTATGCCCAATTTTCTTTAGTAAGTCTCTCTTTAAGTCAGATAAGGATGAGAAAAAGTTGAAGTCAAATTAAAATTCAAAATGATTTGAATTGCAACAAACTCTAGCTCTTATCTTATCTTACCTGGTTTGTGCGACAACCATTAAAATGCCACAATTTTGTGCGCCAACAAGAGAGAGCTTTTCACCATGAGATATAAGAGAGAAAGAGGGGCAAAAATTCTTCTTTGGGGCATCAGGTTTGGGTGGTTTTCTTTCTTCCTTGGCATGAACAAAAGTGGAGACCATTCTTTTCTCGGGTGAGAGACCTAGAACTGTTCTAGATTTTTAGATGAGCGAAAAATCAAAGAGAAGAGAGTCTTCATCTAATTTTTTTTTACTATCCAGCATCCTCTTCTGATCCATCTTTGACATCAAAAAAGTTTGAGATGATCAAAAAAGGAGATCAAGTCAGACCTACCATCAGAAGCCGACTGCGCGAGCTAGTACTCCCATGAAGGGCTAATTAGTTTGAGGGGCTTTGTGTGGACCATCCGTAGAGGTCGGATGCTTGTGCAGCTGTGAGCAATTAGAAAAAATTTTTAGATCTACATTCTTGATCATGGAGTTCGACTACCCACACTCAGGTATTGGATTCGAAGTCCTAGAAGTGGTAGATTAGATCTATTACTAATGCTGTTTTTTTGGTTCACATGCTTGTCATTTTAGATTCAGATTTTTATGCATATAAATTTATATCATCAATTTATTTATAAAAATTTTAAAATTAAATTTTATACATATATTTATATATTAAATAGTTTAATTTAATATTATTTCACTGAAAAATTTTTGAAATGCATGCATGAAATCCCTGCGCATCCCAATAGAGGTATTAGAGCTATGGTTCGATATGACATAATATTATATGCATATAGATCTATAATTTAATTTAGATTAGATCTGATATATGATATTTAGATCTAAAATTAGTTATAGATCTGATCGCATAAACTGATATAAGGTTATCCTGCTGTAAGATTTATCCCTTATAGTGCAAAGGTTGTCCTAGTTTGTGGTGATCTTTATAAAATTTGATTTTAATTTGAAGCATGTAATTTTTATGATGATTATTATCTAATTTTAATTTAATCAAAATATAATAATTAGATCTAAAATAATTTAGATTAGATCTAAATTATTTAGATTAGATGATCTGAGTAGTAAAATAATCAGATCGGATTTATCACAAGCCATCCGATCATAGGAGGTAATAGAGATTAGATCTCTCTTTTTTCTATTCAATTGGATCCTCTTATAATGTGTAGGGGTACCATTGTGACTATATCCCATGAAGATGAATGCAAAAAGAAAACTTTACTTTTCTCAAAATCTTAAGATTGTGTATATGATACATTATATGAAAAGTAGTTGCATCTAATCTTTGTAAATAAAATCTAAAATTATGAACATATTTAGAATAGTTCTAAAATAATTTATGATTAATTTTATTACTATTTATATAGAATTATTTTGATTAAAATTAATATAATTATTGTAGTTCGTCTGTTGAATCGACTCAGTATTATTTGGATCGACTCAGGACCCTAGTTTCTCAGCTTAATTTCTGTTGAGCTGACTCATTATTACAGACTAAAAATTATGATTAATAATTCATCTTCAATGAGTCAACTAAGTCTCAAAACTTAGTCAATCCATTGTGATGAGTAGGCTCAATCCCAATGTAAGTTGATTCAAGTTTCAGATCTAAATGATTGTGCATAAAATTAATTATAAAATTATTTTATAAAATTTTAAATTATTTTTAAATTTTAAATCCCTACCCACATCTTCAAACTTAATTAAAAATTAAGTTAAACCTATTAGATATAGAATTATGAATTAAAGATCTAATATCATTCGCATAAAACATGGGTGATCGGTTTATGGGTTAGCTTGATTAGGTCCTCCTAATTGGGTTAGACCTATGGTTAGAATCAAAGATTAAATGGACTAAGAAAAAAAATTAGATTAAATCAAAATTTTTCTAGAGCCAATACAATAGTTGTAGTTGGTCGAGTCCATATCTTTGATTAAACCCAAATGGACTTTGATCTCGAGCTCAGCGGTTGAACTCAAATCCATAAGTAGATCCAATTAAAATTGATTAACCAGTTGGTGTCTAAGGTAAGTTTGACAGTCTTGACTGATGGTCATTAATTGAGAGCTACTCGCATAGATTGAGTCTATGACGAGTTAATGACATATCCTTCCCACCGATCTCACTTATCTAGCCAACATAGTGAATCAAATTTTGATCAGACCGCTTAATGATTAGGATTGATCCATTCTTACTAAAAAATTAGTTCGACTGATTTAGGTGGCCCTAGTTTGACTTGTCTTTATCTTCGACATGACTTGGTGAAGTCAGTGGAAGGATTGATGACTTGTCAGTTAGACTGGCTTGTTTCTAGTCCACTTTGATCTGACTTGGTGAAGTCAGTGGGAGGATTGAGATTAGTTGGTCTATGCATTTAATTCTGTTAAATTATGTTAATCAAATTTTTTAAATTATTAGATCCATAAAATGAGCTAGTTATGATGATAACTAGATCCAGCCCTCCATTAAGGTGAATGATAATGGGTATATCATTTCTGATTGACACTGCAAGCACCATCTGTCTGATATTTTTTTGAATGATGAAATTATTATTTATCATATGATGACTCTGTTGTACTATCTAATGAATGGTTGGGTTGGTCTCATTAGTTAGAATCACAGAGTAGGTTCATATTAATGGTTGGACCTAATTAGAACTTTTAGTGGAGGCCTATCGCCTACTGAAATAAAATTTGAGGTAAAATTAATTATTAAAAATTATTTAAAGAAATAATTAGTTGAGAACCTACTCATAGATGCATATGGATTGGCCGAGCCATACTCGGGCCTGTATGCAGTCTGTGTGGATTCTAGTATCCGCTAAAAAATTAAGGTAATTCTTCGAATTGGAGATAGAGGCTACCAATTCATATAAAATAGTGGGAGAACCTTTAGAGTAAAGTCTATATCTTTAGGCTTGATTAATTCATATACTAATTAGACCTGTGTTTTTTTTTCTTTTTAGAAATGGCTAGTAATTTATCGTTCTACTCACTGTTTGATAGTGATGAGCTTATTGAATCTAACTTCGATAGCCAGTATCAGAAGTTGAATATTGGTCTTGAGCCTAATCTAACTAAAAAGTTTAAGACTGAATCGAGTCAAACAGACTATGACCCAAATAGGCTAAAGAGAAATAAGTAATTAGTTGCTGATCAAGGTGCTTATATGATAACATCTTATAATTTTTTTATATGTGATACTACTATCTGGGTATTGGATATCGGAAATCCAGTTCATATATACAATTCATTGCAAGGACTTCAAGTTAGTAGAAAATTTGAGAACGACGAGAGATTCCTAAATGTGGGAGATGGAAGTCAAGTTTCAATCCAAGTTTTAGGAGTTGTCAAGCTTGTTTTTCAGTCTAATGGTATCATTTTAAGTGATTATCACTATTATCCATCTTTCTTGATGAATATAATCTCTATTGATCTTTTGGTGAAAGATGGTTATAGTTTATCAATAAAAAATGATTATTATGATATCATTATGAATGATGTTACAATAATGCGAGGATAATTAAGAAATAGCATCTATGTATTATCACAGTCTATGAGTGTAATGTACACTCTAAATAAACATCCAAAATTAGATAATATCACAGATGCCTATCTTTGGTATTACAGGCTCGGTCATATTAACAAAAACAGGATAAATAGGTTAGCACAAGAGGGTATCCACAATATCAATAATTATGAATCATTGCCGATCTATGAGTCTTGTCTTCTTGGAAAGATGACTAAATCACCTTTTACTGAAAAAGATGAATGAGCTAGTGAAGTTCTATGTCTAATACATAGTGATGTTTGTGGACCTATGAACATTAGTGCCAGAGGAGGGTATAGCTATTTTATTATATTCACAGATGACTTATCTAGGTATGGGTATGTCTACTTGATGAAACACAAGTTTGAATCATTTAAAATATTCAAATAATTTTATAATAAAGTAGAAAAACAAACTAAAAAATGTATTAAGGCTCTTCGATCTGATCGAGGAAGTGAATACCTTTTCAGTAAATTTTTAACATATCTTAAAGAGAATGGGATTCTCTCACAATAGACTCCTCTAGGGATACTACAGCATAATGGTGTCTTAGAAAGAAAGAATCGAATCTTGTTGGATATGGTTCAGTCCATGATGGGGTTTGCAAGTCTGTCGATCTTTTTTTAGAGATATACACTTGAGATAGCCTGTTTTGTGCTCAATAATATTTCGAGCAAGTCAGTTAGTAAAACATCATATGAGATATGGTTAGAGTGTAGGTCGAACCTCACTTACCTTAAGATCTGGGGTTATCTGGCTTATGTCAAACGATTGCAAACTAACAAGCTTGGATCTAAGTCTGATAAGTATAATTTTGTAGGGTACCCCAAGAAAATGAGAGGATATTACTTTTACCTCCCTGCTGAACAAAAGAGATTTATCAGCGATAAGGTACACTTTTTGAAAAAAAAGTTCCTTAGTGAAGGAATAAGTACCTCTAAAGTCAAGTTTGATAAGATTCGACAGGTAGAAGAACTAACACTAGTAACTGAATCTGAACCGAATTTGATAAGATCAAATTTGGAGCCCAATATACAAACATCTTTAAGGCAATTTGGTAGAGTATTACGTCAGTCAGATAGATACTTAGATTTTTTGGTCTGCAACGAGAATCCTATTGAGCTCGATCAGAACAATGAGGATCCAATCATCTATATGGATGCAATGCAGAGGTCTGACTCTGAGAAATGGTTTGAAGCTATGAAATCTAAAATGAAGTCCAGAAAGATTAACAATGTGTGGACATTGGTTGATCTACCTGAAGGGGTAAAACCCATAGGGTGTAAGTGGTTTTCAAAAAGAAAAGGGGCGCAGACGGAAAGGTTGAGACCTATAAAGTCTATCTGATTGTCAAGGGATATCATCAACGTTATGGTGTTGACTATGATGAGATATTCTCTCTTGTGGCAATGCTCAAGTCCATTCGGATCATACTTACGATAGCGGCATATCTGGACTATGAAGTCTGGCAAATGGATGTGAAGGTAGCTTTTCTAAATGAAGAGCTGAATGAAGAGGTATATATAATGCAATTTGAAGGGTTCACATCTACAGATGAGTCCATGGTGTGCAAGCTTTAAAGATCCATTTATAGATTAAAGCAAGCATCTCAGAGTTGGAACATACGTTTTGATAAGGTGATCAGAATGTATGGCTTCATTAAAAATGGAGAGGAATCCTGTATATATAAGTAGGCTAATGGTTCAGTAATTGTATTTCTTATTTTGTATGTGGATGATATTCTCTTAATAAAAAATTATGTCCCCACATTACAGAGAATAAAAGTGTGGCTGTCATCACAATTCTTAATGAAGGATCTAGGAGAAGCAGCCTACATCTTAGGGATGAAGATCTATAGGGATAAATCTAAGAGACTGCTCAGACTCTCCCAATCAAGGTACATAGATACCATGCTGAAATAATTTAGCATGGAAAATTTCAAGAAAGGCTATCTTCCGATAGGCCATGAAATTTCTCTCTCGAAGAAGGATTGTCCGACAACTCCTCAAGAGAGAGAGCATATGAGTAGAATTCCATATGCTTCAGTAGTAGGTTCTATAATGTATGCTATGATATATACAAGATCGGATGTGACATACTCACTAGGAGTAGTGAGTAGATACCAATCAGATCCGGGTGAGAACCATTGGAAGATTGTAAAAACTATCCTTAAGTATTTGAGAAATACTAAGGACTAATGGCTCATTTATGGAGAATCTGACTTGAAACTTATGGGATACACTGATTTTAGTTTTCAGTCAGATCATGATGATAGCAAAAATATGTCAGGATACATCTTTATCCTTAGAGCTGTTTGCGGAAAAGTTTCAAATAGCACACTGTAGCCAACTCAGTATGTGAGGTAGAATACATCGTAGCATTCGATGCTGCGAAGAAAGCTGTGTGGCTATGAAAGTTTATCACCAAGCTTGGAGTGACACCCTTTATCGATGGTCCAGTTTTACTTTATTATGATAGTATTGGAGCCAGAGCTCAAGCAAAGGAGCCGAAGGCACATTAGCGGACAAAGCATATTCTGCGTCGCTATCATCTTGTCCGAGAGATTGTGGATTGAGGTGACATCAACGTTCAGAAGATCGATGGAAAGGAGAACCTAGCCGATCCATTAACTAAATCCCTTGCGATAAAGGAGTTTGAAGATCACAAAATGAAGATGGGTATACGATACTGTACCAATTGGCTTTAGTATAAGTGAGAGTTATTGAAAAATATATTCCAAAGCCAATCATCAGCCTGTTGACAGTTGTACGATTTGATGTAATTATATATAAATTAATTAATAAAATATTTATTTGATAATTTTTATCATAAGTTTGTACATCTTCTATATCGAACTTCTGTATTATGATGAAAGTCCTTAAGACTATTTTAAATCGATAAAAGAAGATTTATCATTTAGTCCTTAAATAAGTTTGTGACTAAATGATATACTATAACTAGGACGATAGACATATCAAGTGTAGGTCGTTGTGTGCAATATAAGTTAGTTGTCCTCTTAACCAAGGAGCATGGAGATGCTGGTATGGCATGTAGGTGAAATGTAGAAGTATATTTCACTAAATGTGACCAACTTCAGAGTACTTTACTATCAAGAGTCACATTGAAGGGATATGGGTATAAGTATCCCTCCGACTTGACATCACCACGGTAACTTGCAAGCAACTCACTATGCTTTGGTGTCAGACTACTTGAATTTTTAATTTAGGATCAGAAGGTTTTTGGACATAATCAAGTACTTGTGAAGTTATTGCGTGAGTCAAGATGAAATTGATCACTCCAAGAGATTGGGGAGAATACTTTGTATTTTAATTTAGTAAGATTTTAGCCAAGACAATCCTTATGAAGAGTCACAGGATTTATTAAGTTGAGATACATAATGGATGTGCTGTTAAGAGTTGACAGTTTAAACTCTAAGTCATCCTAGTATTAAGGGTCAAAGGGATGAATTATATGATAATTATATCCAAATAGGTTCTTGAGTGTTGCTTTGCATATATTTCGCCTATCCGAACATTGGGTACCATTACTAGATGATTATTTCGATTGATATAAGAATCAATTCCTGTGCTACCGACTTAGGTTTGACCTATGGGGTCACATACATTAGATATTTCTCTCCGATCACATGGCTAATCTGAAGAGTCCCAATGGATGGAGACTCTGGTGAAGAGTCCTATTGGACGGAAACTCTGCTGAAGAGTCCCATTAGACGGGGACTCTAGAGAAGAGTCTCACTAGACTTGAACTCTATCATTAATGGAGAATTAATTAGTGATTAGATCACTAATTTTACTCAATTTGATTGAGCATTAATGTCTGGATCAAGTTTGATTGAATTGGATTCAATCAGGTCAAGTCTGATTAGATTATGAGATGACCTAATCGATAAAGGAGAAATGATCCTAATTTGATCAGATCTATGGCTTAATTAATTTATTGATTTGATCAAATTTAATTGAAATTATAGAAGCTTAATTAGATTAGATTTATCATATTTTATTTAGGTCTAATTGGATTAGGTTTGAAAAAAATTCAATTGGTTAAACTCTAGAGTCCTAAATGAATGGGACTCTCTCCCTTGCGCCATCCAAATTATCTCACGTCTTTTCTCACCGTACAAAATCAGTTTATGTATAAGAAAATTAGAAGATAATCCTTCTTTTTTTGCCCATTAAGGATAGAAATTGATTGGTTTTGATTTAAATTCAAAATGGTTTGAATTTCCACCTAAAACCTTATCCTTATCCTTCCACACGTTGCCTATTTTTGAAGGTGCCGATTATGTGCGAGAAAAGGAAGTCTTTTTGATGGTTTTCTACATCTAATTTTCTCTGATAAGTTTATCTTTAAGTAAAATAAGGGTGAGAAAAGTTAGAGTCAAATTAAAATTCAAAATAATTTGAATTGAAATAAACTCCAGCTCTTATCCTATCTTACTTGGTTTGTGCGACAACTATTAAAAGGCCATAATTTTATGTTCCAACAAGAGAGAACTTTTTACCATGAGATACCAGAGAGAAAGAAGAGCCAAAATTCTTCTTTAGGGTGTGAGGTTTGGATGGTTTTCTTTCTTCTTTGGTGTGAACAAAAGTGGAGACCATTCTCCTCTCGGGTGAGAGGCCTAGAACTATTCTAGAATTTTAGGTGAGGAAAAAATCAAAGAGAAGATAGTCTTTATCTAATTTTTCTCCACCATCCAGCATCCTCCTCTGATTCATCTTTGACATCAAAAAGATATAAAATAATCAAAGAAGGAGATCAAGTCAGACCTACCATCAGAAGCTGACTGCGTGAGCTAGCACTCTCAAGGAGGGCTGATCGGTCTTAGGGGCTTCATGTGGACCATCCATAGAGGCTGGACGCTTGTGCGGCTATGAGTGATCAGAGAAAACTTTCAGATCTATATTTTTGATCATGAAGTTTGACTATCCATGCTCAAATATTGGGTTCGAAACCCTAGAAGTGGTATATTAGATCTATTACTAAATACTATTTTTTTGGTTCACATGCTTGTCATTTTAGATTCTGATTTTTATGCATATAAATTCATGTCATCAATGCATTTGTAGAATTTTTAAGATTAGATCTTATGCATGTTGTTGGGTATAAAATACCCCCCAGCCGAAGTTCGTGATGGAAGTGACCCTCCGGGGATCCAACTGACTTTCGACCTCTGACAACATCTCTTCAAACCTCCCAGACAGTCGAACCCCCGCCACGCTCCCAAGTTTCATCGACGAGTAGGACCCCGCCAGCGTTGATCGGATTCTTCGTGACGTTCGGACTCCTATGGGAGCCGAACTTCGTCCCCAACCTCAACTGCTAGAAGGCTTCACCCGGACTCCTATGGGAGCCGAGCTCTGCCCGTGACTTCACTTACAGGTAAACTCTGTCTGGGCTCCTACGGGAGCCGAACTTCATCCCCAACCTCAACTGCTGGAAGGCTTCACCCAGACTCCTACGGGAGTCGAGCTCCGCCTGCGACTTCACATACAGGTAAACTCCGTCCAGGCTCCTACGGGAGCCGAACTTCATCTCCAACCTCAACTGCTGGAAGGCTTCACCCGGACTCCTACGGGAGCCGAGCTCCGCCCGCGACTTCACTTATAGGTAAACTCCGTCCGGGCTCCTACGGCAGCCGAACTTCGTCCCCAACCTCAACTGCTGGAAGGCTTCACTCGGGCTCCTACGGGAGCCGGGCTCCGCCCACGACTTCGCTCGCAGGTAGACTTCGTCCGGACTTCTACGGGAGCCGGACTCCGCCTTCTACTCTGACTGCAGGAAGACCTCGTCCGAGCTCCTACAAGTGCTGGGCTTCGCTTCTGACTCCAGCTACCGACTCCAACCGAACTTTGGCCAACAAGTCTGGACCCTACGCATCTCCATTACTCCCTGGCAGGCCACAATAATGGCCACGGTCCTGCTCCACTCCCTACGGCGGACCCTACGCAGCTCCATTACTCCCTGGCAGGCCACAATAATGGCTACGGTCCTGCTCCACTCCCTACGGCGGATCCTGTGCGGTTTCACCACTCCCTGGCAGGCCGTAATGATGGCCACGATCCTGCTCCACTTCCTGCGATGGATACCGCATGATTCTTTCATTCTCTGGCAAGTCGCGACAACGGACGCCGCTCCGTTCCCCGTGGCAGACTCCACGTGGCACGCCCCGGTGATAGCCATGGGTCCACTCCACTACTCTCCGCAACAAACTTCCCCTGACTCTGGGCGGCCCTCTGTCAGACGGTTACAGGCATCGCTATCAGTTTGTTGCCCCCTCCGCCTATAAAAGAGGGGACCCCAGATACGTTATTCTCTAAGCTCTCATTTTTATCTAGAAACTCTGCTAAAATTTCTGTTCGAGCGCTCCATTCTTGTTGAGGCAGAGAACTGACTTGAGCGTCGGAGGGTCTTGCCGGAGCAACCCCACCTCCAGTTTAGACTTCTTTTGCAGGTCCCGACGGCGACCGCGACTCCAGCTTCTCCGGCGCAAGCAGATTTTTGCACCAACAGGATTGGCGCTAGAGGAAGGGCGCGTGTCTTCGCAGTACCCTTGTTCTTAAAGGAGTGCTCAACGAAACCGCCCCCGGTCATCTTCTCCGACATCCACTCCCCGCGGCCTCCGCAGCCAGATCTCAGGCTCCGGCCTCGCCTCTGGTTTCCCGTGCCCCACATCCTCCGACAATGGTCGCCGGCATGGAGCCTCCGACGGATCTCGCCAACACCATCTCGGGAGGATCCCGGCAGGAAGCAACCAACGTGCTGGCCGTGCCCCCCAAGCGACAAAAGATTGAGGAGCCCATAACCTTTACTGAAGAAGATGCTCAGGGGGTTCAATTCTCCTATGACGATGCGGTTGTAGTTTCCTTGAATATAGCAAATTACGACGTCTGTCGCATTCTTGTCGACAATGGAAGCTCGACCGACATTTTGTTATACGATGCCTTTTCAAGAATGTCCATCCTTGACGGTCATTTGAGGCCGATTAGCTCCCCTCTGGTAGGGTTTATCGGCGACGCTGTCCCGACGGAAGGAATAATACCCTTGACTGTGGCCGCTGATCGATATCCGAGGCAATCCAGGGCTCTGGTGAATTTCCTGGTGGTGAAGGCACCGTCAGCCTACAACGCAATCCTCAGCCGGCCTGGCCTCAATGCTCTCCGAGCCATTGTGTCAACCTACCATTTGAAGTTGAAATTCTCCACCAACCAATGGATCGAAGAAGTCCGAGGGGCCAAGCCCTGGCCAGACACTGCTACAACATAGCTTTGCGAAGAAGTGACCAGTCTGACCCCTGTCCGATCGATGGACTGGATGCTCGCGACGACCTCACCGAAGAGAGAGGCATTCCAATTGAAGATCTGGTACCGATCCCTTTGAACGACGGGAATGCGGAGCATATAGCGATGATTGGCTCCAACTTGGGGGAGGAGGTGCGGACGCGTCTCATCGATTTTCTATGAAAAAATGCGGACGTTTTCGCTTGGATTCCAGCAGACATGCCGGGGATTGACACGGAAGTCATGGAGCACCGCCTGGCCGTCGATCCAAAGCATCGACCGATGAAAGAAAAAATTCGAGGTCATGCACCAGAGAGGCAGAAGGCGATAGCCGAGGAAGTGGACAAACTCCTTAAAGCCGGATTCATTAGGGAAGTCAATTATCCTGATTGGATTTCCAACATCGTCTTAGTCAAAAAAGCAAACGGCAAGTGGAGGATGTGCATAGACTTCAAAAAGTTGAATAAGGCCTGCCCAAAGGACAGCTACCCCCTTCCCAGAATTCGATCAACTGGTGGACGCAACCTCGGGCCATGGGCTCCTCACCTTCATGGATGCATTCTCCGGCTATAATCAAATCAGGATGGCATCGGAAGATGAAGAAAAGACCGCTTTCATTACTAACCGTGGCCTTTACTGTTACAGGGTCATGCCTTTCGGCCTCAAAAATGTAGGCGCAACCTACCAGCGGTTGGTGAACAAAATCTTCAAGGAGCAAATCGGCCGCAATATGGAGGTCTACGTGGATGACATGCTCGTAAAAAGTAAATCTTTCGTGGACCACGTAGCCGACCTTGAGGAGACCTTCGGTACTCTCCAAAAATATATAATGAAGTTGAACCCGACTAAATGCGCTTTCGGAGTAACCTCGGGAAAGTTTCTGGGCTTCATGGTATCGGGGTGCGGGATTGAGGCCAATCCAGAAAAAATTCACGCCATCCAGGAGATGGCCGCCCCAAAGTTGATAAAAGAAGTTTAGCGCCTTACAGGGAGGGTGGCGGCCCTGAATCGCTTCGTCGCAAGGTCGGCCGAATGGTGCTTACCCTTCTTTCAAACCCTCAAGCAGCCAAAGAACTTCTGTTGGACCTCTGAGTGCCAACAAGCGTTCGAAAAACTAAGGAGCTATCTCGGCTCACCCCCACTGTTGGCGAAGCCAGAGCCTGGGGAGGAACTATTTTTATACCTAGCGGTCTCTCCCATGGCTCTCACGGCAGTCCTCGTCAAAGAAGAAGCGAAAGTCCAACGACCGATCTACTACGTCAGTCACACGTTAAGAGACGCCGAAACCAGGTATACTAAATTAGAAAAACTGATTTATGCCTTGTTGATTGCAGCTCGGAGGCTCTGACCCTACTTTCAAGGGCACACCGTAACACTGCTCACCGACCAACCGATCAAGGCAGTTTTGCATCGGGCGGATGCCTCCGGGAGGATGGGAAAATGGGTGATCGAGCTCACAGAATTCGACATCAACTATCGACCTAGGCCAGCAGTGAAGGCCCAAATATTGGCAGATTTCATAGTGGAGTGTACTATCCCAGAAGAGGCCGAACTTGAACTAGACGAAGTGGACGGCCTGAAGCCCTGACCGAACTCTCCCAAAGAAGAAGCGGATCCCTCTGATCGCTCTTGGGCCCTCTATGTGGATGGGTCTTCCAACATGTCAGGCGCAGGTGCGGGCCTAATCTTGATCAGTCCGAAAAGAATCATCGCGGAGTATGCTTTGCATTTTGAGTTCTCCGCAACGAATAATGGAGCAGAGTATGAAGCTCTGATTGCGGGACTGAGGATCGCCAAAGAGCTAGGAGTTGATTGGCTCTGGGTCCACAGCGACTCTCAACTAGTGGTGGGACAAGTCAACGAAAATTACGAAGCGTGGGAGGACAGCATGGCTAAATACCTTGAAAGGGCAAAGGAGCTCGTTCCCGCCTTCGGCAGCTTCAACATCAGACAGACTCCGAGGCTGAAAAATACCAGGGCTGACCTTCTCTCCAAGCTGGCAATGTTGGCCCCGGTCGAATTGCCCAAAGGTGCTCTTTTTAAAGTCTTAAAATGCCCGAGTACAGAAGAGTCGCGGCCCGTGATGAAAATCGACCACGAGCCCAACTGGATTGACCCACTGATAACCTATCTCAGAGATGGGGTCCTCCCCCAGGATGCGAAAGAGGCTCGGAAGCTCAGAAATCAAGCTTCTCGATACGTCCTCTATGAGGACAAGCAATACAAGAGATCATACTCTTTGCCCCTCTTAAAATGTCTCCGACCTTCGAAAGCTGACTATGCCTTGTGGGAGGTGCATGAAGGAATCTGTGGAAACCATTTGGGGGCTAGATCTTTATTCCACAAGTTGCTCCACCAAGGATATTACTGGCCGACAATGCATCATGATTCGATTGAATATGTCAGAAAGTGTGATCGATGCTAGAGATATGCCAATATCCAGAGACAGCCCACCACCGAGCTTACACCCTTGAGTGCCCCATGGCCTTTTGCACAGTGGGGGATGGACATCCTTGGCCCCTTTCCCATGGCATCGGGGCAGAGGAAGTTCCTCCTTGTAGCGATCGACTACTTCACCAAATGGGTTGAAGCCGAACCACTAGAAAAAATCACAGAAGCAAAAGTGCAAGATTTCGTCTGGAAGTCGATCGTATGCAGGTTCGGTCTGCCTAGGATCCTAATCACTGATAATGGGTGGCAATTCACGGGAACAAGATTCGTCGAATTCTGTGAAGATCTAAACAACTCCCACAACTTCACATCAGTAGCCCATCCTCAGGCGAACGGCGAAGCTGAGGTGACTAACAGAACCCTTCTGCAGAGGATTAAGACAAGGCTCGAAAAGGCAAAGGAAACTTGGGCGGACGAACTTTATCATGTACTGTGGGCATATCGAACTACTCAAAGACTGCCCACAGGGGAGACCCCCTTTGCTTTAGCCTTCGAAACGGAGGCCGTCATCCCAATCGAGCTCAAACTCCCGTCGGCACGAGTCGTGGCATTCGACGAACATCAAAATTCGCAAGGTCTTAAAGCCAACCTCGACCTGCTGGAAGAAAGACGGAAGGTAGCTCAGGTTCGAATGGCAGCCTATAGACAGAAAGTCGCTCGCTATTACAACTCCCGGGTCAAGAACAAAATCTTTAGGACAGGGGATCTAGTACTTCGACGAGCCGCTGTCTCGCAACCTCAGGATCGAGGGAAGCTCACCCAAACTGGGAAGGCCCATATGAGGTCAAAGAAGCAGTCTGGCCCGGAACTTATTATCTGAAGGAGCTCGGGGGAGCCGACCTTCCGCGACCATGGAGTTCGAAAAACTTACGGATGTACTACCAATAACTTTATCTTAACTAAAAGTTGTACATCTACGTGTCTCCCCCCTCTGGTACTATCTTATATCGACTGGACAACCCAAACGAACTGTATCAGAAGCAAGAGGGGAACCTTGACAAAGTCGAAGGCCCGGTTCTCTTTAGACTGGATGGGGGGAGAGGCCCTGCAACGCCCATATGTGCCCCCACAGCCCTGTTAGGGATAGGAGGAGAACCTCGCCCTAACTTGAGTAAAGTCGAAGGCCCGGTTCTCTTCAGAGCGGATGGGGGGAGAGGCCCTGCAACACCCATATGTGCCCCCACAGTCCTGTTAGGGACAGGAGGAGAACCTCGCCCTAACTTGAGCAAAGTCGAAGGCCCGGTTCCTTTTAGACCGGATGGGGGGAGAGGCCTTGCAACGCCAATATGTGCCCCCACAGCCCTGTTAGGGACAGGAGGAGAACCTTGCCCTAACTTGAGCAAAGTCGAAGACCCAGTTCCTTTTAGATCGGATGGGGGGAGAGGCCCTACAACGCCCATATATGCCCCCACAGCCCTGTTAGGGACAGGAGGAGAATCTCGCCCTAACTTGAGCAAAGTCGAAGGCCCGATTTTCTTTAGACCGGATGGGGGGAGAGGCCCTGCAACGTCCATGTGTGCCCCCACGGCCCTGATAGGGACAGGAGGAGAGCCTCACCCTAACTTGAGCAAAGTCGAAGGCCTGGTTCTCTTTAGACCGGAAGGGGGGAAAAGGCCCGACAACGCCCATATGTATGCCTACGGCCGTGTTAGTGACAAGAGAAGGACCTCATCCTAACCCGGAGTGGAACCTGTTACGACAGAAATAGGGAAAGGACCTCGTCCCGGCACCAACTAAAGTTTGGTCGTTCAAGACCAGGAGAGAAAAAGGGGGGACCTTCCCCAGTGGCCCCTTCGCAACAAGGCTCCGTCCGGACTCCTATGAGAGCCGGACTCCAACGACAACTCTAACTGCAGGAAAACTTCGTCCGAACTCCTACGGGAGCCGAACCTTGCCCACGACTTCACTTGCAGACTCCATCCGGACTCCTATGGGAGCCGGACTCCACCGACAACTCCAGCTGCAGGAAAATTTCGTCCGAACTCCTATGGGAGCCAGACCTTGCCCACGACTTCACTTGCAGACTCCGTCCGGACTCCTACGGGAGCCGGACTCCACCGACAACTCCAGCTGCAGGAAAATTTCATCCAGACTCCTACGGGAGCCGGACCTTGCCCACGACTTCACTTGCAGACTCCGTCCGGACTCCTACGGGAGCCGGACTCCACCGACAACTCCAGCTGCAGGAAAACTTCGTCCGAACTCCTATGGGAGCCAGACCTTGCCCACGACTTCACTTGCAGACTCCGTCCGGACTCCTACGGGAGCCGGCCTCCACCGACAACTCCACCTGCAGAAAAACTTCATCCGAACTTTTACGGGAGCCGGACCTTGCCCACGACTTCACTTGCAGACTCCGTCTGGACTCCTACGGGAGCTGGACTCCACCGACAACTCCAGCTGTAGGAAAACTTCGTCCGGACTCCTATGGGAGCCGGACCTTGCCCACGACTTCACTTGCAGACTCCGTCCGGACTCCTACAGGAGCCAGACTCCACCGACAACTCTAGCTGCAGGAAAACTTCGTCCGGACTCCTACGGGAGCCGGACCTGGCCCACGACTTCACTTGCAGACTCCGTCTGGACTCCTATGGGAGCCGGACTCCGCCCATTGTTCCAGCTGCAGGTAAACTTCATTCGGGCTCCTACGGGAGCCGGGCTTTGTCCCTGACTCTAAGTGCAGGTAAGCTTCGTCCGGACTCCTACGGGAGCCGGACCTCGCCCACGACTCCAGCTGCGGGCTCCGCCCAGGCTCCTACGGGAGCCAGACTCCGCCCATGGTTTCAACTGCAGATAAACTTCGTCCAGACTCCTACGGGAGCCAGACTTCGTCCCTGATTCTAATTGCAGGCAAACTTCGCCCGGACTCCTACGGGAGCCGGACTCCGCCCTGACTTTGCTTACGGGAGTCGAACCCCCGTAGCCCCACCAAGAGCTGAGGAAAAATTTCAAATGAAAAAGAAAAAGGGAAGAGAACCCCATCTCAGCAAGGATTGGGGTTCTTACCAGTGACGAACGAAAAACAAACAACATCGAAGATGCAGAGAACCCCATCTCAGCAAGAATTGGGGTTCTTATCAAGGACCCCAGCTCTCAAGAAAGCCCTCAGCGCGAGCCCGAGATAAGACCTCCTCGGGGCGATGAAAGATCAGACCTCCAAGCCCGAGCTCTGATGGAGGGCACCAAACCCGAGTGGCCCCGGACAAATCTGCGGCTATGGGCAAAAAGGATGGGTCGATACGATGGCAATCAGAACCATTAGTTGATGAAGAAGGGAAACTGAAAGGCGAGCCGACGTGACCACTACCGGCAACCTATGGACGACATCAAAAAAAAAAAAAAAAAAAAAGAGAAAAGAAAGAGAGAAGTAAAGAGAAGGGAATACAACCACAGCAATGGTAAAGAAAGGAAGTTCGGCAGGCACAAACGAAGTAACAAAATTTTTTTCTCATTTCTCGATGTACGTTACAAGACCCGGAGGGTCGAAAAAAGAAAATATTATTACAAGACTCGAAAGGGATGCACCGGAGGCTACTTCGAGCTGCAGACTTCTCTTCCAGGTTCTACCCTTCCCGACAGCATTTTCCAGCATGTGTGACAAGCCTCTCGGCTCTCGCCCCCCGCCTCATCCCGCTCCACCTCCGAGATCCTAACCCTAGGGGGAAAAGGATGGGATAGATTTCAGGGGGCAGCGAGGGCGGCAGCAGCGACGACGATGACCTATTTCAAGAAGAACCGGAATCACCCCGGAGGCAGCAGTGGCGCCGAAGGCATACGCCACCGCCATGTGCTCCATGACAACCACCGTCCTGGGTGTTCTGGTAAGGTCGGCATGCGCTACTTCCACCATCTCTGCAACAAGTTCTGCTGCCCCGCCGTCGGCACCGACCGCTTCTGGTCCCTCGGCCCGGACGGCATCAAGGATCTCGCCATGGCTTGTGATGAAAACTCTGCCCCCTTGACCGGTGTCGCCCCATTCGGCTACTTCGAGGTTCTCAGGCAGAATGTCCTCACCGGTTGTCCCCGTTATTAAATCCCTGTTGTTGAAGGAATTCTCCCTCGAGCCCCCTTTAAGGCGGCGGGAACCCTCAGCGGCAGTTCGACGATCGAAGAATTCATAGACTGCCATTCTACTCCTTGTACTCTTCTTAGCCCGTGGCATCATCTGGAGATTGGCCTCCAGAGCAGGGGTCCGTGCAAGGGAACCCTGTGGAGAGATTCGGGGGACTGGAGGCAGCAGAGAGCCGACGGAGATGGCGAGGACCAGTGCAAGGGACGCTCAGAGCCGGAAGGGGCACCGATGGAGTGGTTGAGTGGCTAAGCTCTCAGGCGAAGGAAAGTGCCGTCCCTCAGGTGAAGTGAAGCCCCTGGAGAAGAGGTGGGGGCTTAAATAGGCGATGGAGCCTGGCGCAATTATGGTGGCAGGTGTCCCTAAGCCAACCAGTGCTCACCGCGTGTCCCACTCACCGCGACCTAGGGTTGACCATTCGCAGACTTTCATGGCGTGACGCTTGGGATCACGCCCTGGTGAGAGTTCCGAAAAGGCTCTTCGAATCGCCCTAATCGGAAAAAGGCTCCATGACGCACGCATTAAATACCAAAATATCTGAGGGCAATCGTGCGCGGACGTCGAGGGATGAACTTCGGCTGCGACAATCTTTCTGTACCTCCCTCATTCGAACTCGAAAGTAGGGGGACTGATGTTGGGTATAAAATACCCCCCAGCCGAAGTTCGTGATGGGAGTGACCCTCTGGGGATCCAACTGACTTTCGATCTCTGACAACATCTCTTCAAACCTTCCAGACAGCCGAACCCCCACCACGCTCTCAAGTTTCATCGACGAGCAGGACCCCGCCAGCACCGATCGGATTCTTCACGACGTCCGGACTCCTACGGGAGCCGAACTTCATCCCCAACCTCAACTGCTAGAAGGCTTCACCCGGACTCCTACGGGAGCCGAGCTCCGCCCGTGACTTCACTTACAGGTAAACTCCATCCGGACTCCTACGGGAGCCGAACTTCGTCCCCAACCTCAACTGCTGGAAGACTTCACCCGGACTCCTATTGGAGCCGAGCTCCACTCGCGACTTCACTTACAGGTAAACTCCATCCGGGCTCTTACGGGAGTCAAACTTCGTCCCCAACCTCAACTGCTAGAAGGCTTCACCCGGACTCCTACGGGAGCTGAGCTCCGCCTGTGACTTCATTTACAGGTAAACTCCATCCGGGCTCCTACGGGAGCCGAACTTCGTCCCCAACCTCAATTGCTGGAAGGCTTCACCCGGGCTCCTACGGGAGTCGGGCTCCACCCACGACTTCGCTCGCAGGCAGACTTCATCCGGACTTCTACGGGAGCTAGACTTCGCCTTCTACTCCGACTGCAGGAAGACCTCGTCCGAGCTCCTATAGGTGCTGGGCTTCGCTTCTGACTCCAGCTATCGACTCCAACCGAACTTCGGCCGACAAGTCTGGACCCTACGCATCTCCATTACTCCCTGGCAGGACACAATAATGGCTACGGTCCTGCTCCACTCCCTACGGCGGACCCTACGCAGCTCCATTACTCCCTAGCAGGCCATAATAATGGTCACGATCCTGCTCCACTCCCTACGGCGGATCCTGTGCGGTTCCACCACTCCCTGGCAGGCCGTAATGATGGCCACGATCCTGTTCCACTTTCTGCGATGGATACCGTGCGATTCTTCCATTCTCTGGCAAGTCGCGACAACGGACGCCGCTCCGTTCCCCATGGCGGACTCCACGTGGCACGCCCCGGTGATAGCCACGGGTCCACTCCACTACTCTCCGCAACAAACTTCTCCTGACTCTGGGTGGCCCACTGTCAGACGGTTACAGGCATCGCTATCAGTTTGTTGCCCCCTCCGCCTATAAAAGAGGGGACCCCAGATACGTTATTCTCTAAGCTCTCATTTTTATCTAGAAACTCTGCTAAAATTTCCGTTCGAGCGCTTCATTCTTGTTGAGGCAGAGAACTGACTTGAGCGTCGGAGGGTCTTGTCGGAGCAACCCCACCTCCAGTTTAGACTTCTTTTGTAGGTCCCGGCGGCGACCGTGACTCCAACTTCTCCGACGCAAGCAGATTTTTGCACCAACACATGTATTTATAGATTAAATAGTTTAATTTAATATTTTTTTGTTGAAAAATTTTTGAAATGCATGCATAAAACCCCTGTGCATCCCAACAGATGGGATTTGTAAATCTATCAATCTCCTTTTAGAGATATGCTCTTGAAACTGCCTGCTATATTTTTAACAAGGTTCTGAGCAAGTCTGTCGATAAAACTCCATATGAGATATGGACAGGGTGTAGGCTAGTACTCTCACACCTTAGAGTTTGGGGGTGTCCAGCTTATGTCAAGCATTTAAAGACAGATAAGCTTAGACCAAAATTTGATAAATGCTTGTTTGTAGGGTACCCGAAGAAAACTAAAGGATACTACTTCTACCATATTGAAGAATAAAAGGTGTTCGTCAGCAGCAGGGTAATTTTTTTGAAAAAGAAGTTCTTTGGAGAAGGAACTAATGCTAGTAAAATTAAACTTAGTGAAGTTCATGAGGTTGAAGAACCAGTATACACAGAATCGATTTGATTGGAAAATCGAATCTAGAGCCTATAGAGGCACTATTAAGAAGATCCGATAGAGTACCATATCAACCGGACAGATACTACAGTTTCTTGATCCGAGATGATGATTTTACCAAACTATATGAGAATGATAATGATTCGATCACCTATATGGAAGCCATGCAAAGGCTGACTCTCAGAATTGGCTTGAGGCTATGAAATCTGAGATAGAATCTATGAAAATTAATAGTGTATAGACACTAGTTGATCCACCTGAAGAAATAAAACCCATAGGGTATAAGTGGATTTTCAAAAAAAAGAGAGGAGTGGATAGGAAGGTGGAGACGTATAAAGCCCATCTAGTTGTCAAAGATTACTGTCAATGTTATGGTATTAACTATGACGAGACGTTCTCACCTGTGACAATGCTCAAGTCCATCCAAATTATGTTTGTAATAGAAGTACACTTAGATTATGAGATTTGATAAATGAATGTCAAAATCGCTTTTCTTAACAGGAAGCTGGAAGAAGAGGTGTATATGATATAATCTGAAGAATTCACATCCACGGACGAATCTAAGGTATGCAAACTAAATAGTTCCATTTATGGACTTAAGTAGGCATCTAGGAGTTGGAACATGCATTTTGATAAAGTGATCAAAATGTATAACTTTGTTAGTAATGGAGAAGAGCCTTGCATCTATAAATGGGCTAACGATTCTGTAATCATCTTTTTTATACTGTATGTAGATGACATACTATTAATAAGAAATGACATCCCTCACTTTGCAAAGTGTAAAGCTGTAGCTCTTATCATAGTTCTTCATGAAAGATTTGGGAGAAGCATCCTACATCTTAGGGATGAAGATCTATAGAGTTAGATCTAGAAGGTTGCTTGGATTGTCCCAATCCACGTACATCGATATCATATTGAAATGATTCAACATGGAAAATTCTAAGAAAGGCTATTTTTTGATAGGTCATGGGATTACTCTCTCCAAGAAAGATTATCTAACAATCTCTCAAGAGAGAGAGAGCATATGAGAAGGATTTCATATGCTTCGGTAATGGGATCTATCATATACGCCATGACGTATACGAGATCAGATGTTATCTATTCACTAGGGGTAGTGAGTTGGTATCAGTCTGATCTGGATGAAAATCATTGAATATTTATAAAGACAATCCTTAAGTATTTAAGAAATACTAAAGACCAATGGCTTATCTATGGAGACACTAACTTGAAACTTATGGGATATATTGATTTTAGTTTTCGTCAGACTATGATGACAATAAAAGCATATCGGACTACGTATTTATCTTAAATGAAGGAGCAATATATTGGAAGAGTTTCAAGCAACATATTGTGGCCGATTCTGTATGTGAAGCAGAATACATTACTGCATTTGATGCTGCAAAGGAGGCGGTATGGTTGCAAAAATTTATCATCGAGTTTGAAATTACACCCTCAGTTGATGATCTTGTTCTGCTGTACTATGATAGTATTGGAACCATAGCTCAAGCGAAAGAATCAAAGTCACACCAGTGTACCAAGCATATTTTGCATCACTATCATCTTGTACATGAGATCATGGATCGAGGTGATGTCGAGCTTCAGAAGATCGATGGAAAGGAGAACATAGCGAACCCCTTCACTAAAGCTCTCGAGATCAAAGAGTTTGATGATCATAAGTGAAAGATGGGTATAAAATACTACTCCAATTAGCTTTAGTTCAAATGAAAGTTGTTGAAAAATATATCTTAAAGCCAATCGTTTGGATGATTATGCTCATTTTATAATATGTATATAAATTATTTATCAATGAATAAAAATTATTTTTTATCTTTTATCACAAAGTTACATCTTTCTTACTAGAACTCTTGTATTGTGATGAAGTCCATTGAACTATAAAGTAATCGATAAAAAAAGATTTATCATATAGTTCTTAAATATGTTCACGACCAAATGATATGTCATTAAAGAATGATGATTTTTATCAAGTGAAGGTTGTTGTATGCTATATAGGTTGGTTGTCCTTTTAATCAAAGAGTGTGGAGATACTGATATGACATACAGGTGAGATAAAAAAGTACATCATTACTGAATAAATGGCTCACTGGTTGAGCACTTTGCTATCAAAAGCAGCTCACGAAGCATATGGGCTTAAGTGTTCTTCAAATCTGAGATCACCATAGTGACTTGCAAGTAACTCACTATGCTTTGATGCCGGACTATCTGCATTTCTGATGCGAGACTACTGGGTACAGTCAAATACTTATAATATCGGTGTGTGCATCAAGATAAAATTGATCTCTCCAGATTATAGGAGCTGATGCATCACTATATTTTAATTTAGTAAAATATTGGTCAGAATAATCTATGTGATAGATTTGAAAGGTTGGAATATAATGTGGATGATCCTTCAAGGTTGACAGTCTAACCCTGGATCGTCCTAGAGCATTTAGGATCAAAGGGATGAATTATGCGGTAACCATATACATAGGTTCTTGAATATTGTCTTATAAATATTTGACCTATCTGGATATCAAAAATTATTACTAGATGGTAACTTTGATTAGTGCAAAAAAATGATTCTTGTGCTACCGACTTAGTGTTTGAATCTATGGAGTCACACACAAAGTCAAGCGACGTAGGAAAGGATTGATCTAAGTCTATATATTCAATTTAAAAGTACATGACTTGATTGAACAAATAGATAAACTTGATTGAGAATTAAGTCATGGATCATATAGGATTAAACAGTTGGCTATGTCTAGCTAGCACTAGACATGAGGTTTAGGTTCAATTTATGGGATGAACAAGATTTGATCTATGATCCAAAGAGTCTATCAGAGATTGAATTTAAGTGCTAATTAATTTTAGATTAGATCTGATTTAATTAAATTTAATTGGATTGAAAATTTAAGTTTGACTTGGTACTAAATCTTAAACAGTTTGGGATTGACAGTCTATTCGTAATTAGTTTGAATCAGGTTTGAATTAGATTCCAATTGATCCATATTTAGATTGGATCCTTGGAGTCTAATTTTGCTAAGACTCTCATTCCTCATGGCTGATCAAAGGAGGGTGAGGGTGCTAGTTTTGCCGCCCCCCTCTTGGGTGTAGGTGTGGATGCATGGAGGCACCTAGTTTGGTGCCTATCCTATCTCAAATAGAATTTCTTTTTAGATAAGGGAAGGATTAATTCAAAGCTGATTTGAATTAGGACTCCTAGTCTAATAGATTATAAAAAATTATCTATAAATAGGAAGGACCTCTAACCATCATAGAATAATAATTGGATTGTGTGCTTAGGTGAGAAAGAGAGATAGAGGAGGCATGCAAGAGAGGAAATCAGTCCCTCTTCCTTGACGTGTGGAGTTTGGGCATCCAACCCCTTGGTGTGGAGATCCTTGGCATCCCAACTTCTAGGTGTGAGGTGTCACATCAAAGCTCTTCTTCCTCCCTTCCTTGCTGCCTTGAGAAGGTATGAAGATCTGTGGCTTCATTTCATTTTTTTGCGAAGCCTGGCGTGCACGCGAAGTAGAAGGTTTGTACGTTCAAATCTTTGCAAGGTTTTGGATTCAGAATTCTTTAAAGATTTGATCCCTATTCTGCTACGAATCAGATAAAAGATAAAATTTTTATTAGCTTATTATAAAATAATTTTTAGATGCTCCCTAACAATCCGTTCATGAATCCCTCTATTTTTTTCAATTTCGACCTTTTACATCCATTGAAAGAATAATGCCCTACAAGCCAATCAAATATAAGATGCGATAGGATGTTTATTGTAATTTATCTTTCAAACTCATATAATTGATATTTATATTAATATAATAGATATTTTTGATTCATTATATGATATATCTTATTATTTTTTAATATTATAATAAACTCCATAGGTCTGGGCAATGATTTTAGAGTCGTGATGAGATCATGCCAGTGAGACCTAATTCCTTGATAGCCCTGATCTAAAATATTTTTAATTATTGATATTTTGAGTCAGAGATCAATGATACTGGTAAGACTGCCATGTCCTATGTATGCTTAGAAATGAGGATGGTTGACCTCATAACCACTTATGTGGTGATACTAATACAAGGATATAGATACTCATTAGAGAATGAATTCACTGAATTAACCTATGAGAGAATATCAGATAGAATCTTATTTACATATCAACTGATGATTCTCTAGTGGGAGTTGTGTAAGTGATCCTTTGACCTGAGATCACTATGGTACCTTGTGTACTTAGATCTATATTTTGGTTCACTACTTAACTTAGTTTTTTGATCTTTGTGTGGTGTATTTTGGATATAGTGAAGTATGCATGGAGGTTGTAAGTGATCAATAAGGGATCAGTCACTCCTAATAAGGAGAGTGAACATGCTATGTGATCTCATAAGATGGTGATTCTAGAAGTCTTTGGCCAAAGCAGGATGATAATTAGAAAAGAATTTCTAATGTATCATTGATTGAATTATCACCTTCAGATCAAGATATATATAGATAAGTGATTGGGTTTGACATATTTCATGCCCACAGCTCACTTGGGATGTTGTTTGACTGAAAGATTGAATTACACAGGAACTTACCAGTGAAGGATAATTTGATAATTTTTTATCAAAATTTTAAATCTTTTGGGTAGTCATGACACTTTGCTAGACGTTAATCTTGACTTATGGATTTATCAAAATTGAATGAATTTGATTGTAAAATTAATTTGTAAGAGTCCAAGTTGATTGGGACTCTTCGAGTGACCTAATCTCATCGGATTAGGATTATGTCGAAAGTCTGATTGGGACTCTTCGAGTGACCTAATCTCATCGGATTAGGATTATGTCGAAAGTCTGGTCCACTGCTAGCTAAATTTGGAACCCAATGGGTCACACACTTTGAAATTTGATCTAATCTAATCTAATTTGATGGTGATAGATCTGAATAGACTGGCATACAAATTGCTTTATTTAGGATAGATGAGTTTCTGATCTACTGTGTAGAGACACAGGATGATGAGTACGGATGATAGAGAGACTGAATCACATGTTAACTATATCTAGAGGTTCATTTCAGTTCTATTGAATTTCCACTACATACTGCTAGGTATCATTGACGGATTGTGAGAGCTCACTAAGATCATTCTAGATCGACAATCCTTACTGAGTTAGAAGTGAAATTGTTCCGATCCATTGAAAAGAGTTTCAATGATACAATGATAGAGATTATTGTATATCTCACTATCAGATAAAATTAAATTTATAGGGTCACACAATAAAGAGATTAGCCTAAAATAAGTAATTGAGCTTATAAAGTGTCAATTGGATTTAGAAAAATCTATTGGGTTCATGATAACTTTGCTAGCATATGGTTGGACCCAATTCTTCTTTTCGTTGGGATAACTTATTTGATAAGATAATTCTAACTTAATTACTTGCTAATAACTAATATGAATTAGATTTATGAGACTCCAATTGGGTGTCTAAAGTTATGGATCATATTAATTAAGGGTGCAAGTCCTTAATTAATTTTCTTGATAGTTATTTTTTGGCACCACCTTGATTTGATCAAATTGGGCATGTCCATTGATTAGAGGACTTTTAGTTCTCTTATGGGGCATCTCTTGGGTGTATTTTGGGATGTCTAATTATGGGTGCAAGGGCTCCAATTGTTGACGCCTAAAGGGTCTCCTAAAGTAAGTTGGATAACTTAAGTTAATAGAAAATTCAATGCAAGTAGGACTTGTACTATGAGATTAAATAGGATTCAATTCTTATGCCTATTTAAAGAAATCTCTTTTAAAGTCTCTAGAGCATCTAAACCAGCAACCCCTCATGCTCAAAGGTTCTCCCCATGCCCTCTATTCCTCTCCTTTTCTCTTCTCTTAGGCGTTCTACACGCCCATCCCTTGGGACGTGAGTTCCAAGAAGTTTCATGCCCAAGGTATTGGGCATCCCATAATTTACTGGTTGTTGATATTTTATAACAGCACAAAGCAAGAAAAAACTCTAAAGAAGAAAAAAAAAGAAGATCAAGAAGAAAGATCAAGCATTGATAGTAATCCAGACTTCGTTCAGATTCAGTAAGCTGAATTTTGAGAGAACTAAAATTCAGATTAAAGAGGACTGTTCTAGGCTGATCCTAAGTAGATACTCATAGAGGTCGGATGCTTGTATAGCTAAGAGAGAATCTCTTCTTTTTCAGATCCAGATTCGAAGAATAGGATTGCGAAACAGGTATGTGATTTGATCATAATCTGAAATTCAGTATATATCAATTTCAGCATATGAGGTAGATCCATGTAGTTTTATATTTTTATGCATGCATAATTTAGATTAAAAGTATTTTAATCTTATTTTTTATTATGATATTTAGAAAAAAAAGTTTTTGAAACACATATATATGCACCAAACTCTGAATTTCAATAGTGGTATCAGAGCCATGGATTTTCATATGCTGAATTTTAATATACATATTTTTGAAAAAATTTCAAAATTATATTTTTTCTTAATACATGAGATGTATAGATAGATCTTCTAATCTAAAATTTGATTTTATATTTAATTTTAAAATATATAGTTGATATGTAATTGCTTGCATAAATTTGAATTTTGTTCTAAAAAAAATTTTAGTTCATGTTCATGTGATACATAGATGCATGCATAAAATCTGAAATTTTTATATGATCTAAATTTTGATTCATATATATAATATATGATTACATATTTAGATCATAAATTAACTTTTAATCTGATCCATGATTAGTATATGAGATATATGATATCATGCTTAGATCTGAAATTTATTTAGATCTGATTTTACATGCATATATGTGATAATGTTTGTATGCTAAAATTTAAAAATTATTTTTATATTTTAAAATTTATTTTTATACAATAAGTTTAGATCTAAAATATAATTTTAGAATCTAAAATTTATGTTTGTGTATGAGGATTTTGATCATGAAAAAATCATAAATTAGGTCATGTAATAGGATTGCATTTAAAATTTTTGATTTGAGTCATATGGGTCTAACTCGATTAAGTAATTGATCAAATCAAGTCAAGTATTGATAAGAGTTAGATTAATTAAGTTAATGATCATACAATTATTGTTGATCAAATCATTTAAATCCCATAAGTAGAATCGATAACCTAAGGACCTAATTTGGCTCACTGGTTTGAGCATAATTCGTTAAAGCTAACTAATTCTGATCAATCAACTTATTGGTGTCTAAGACAAGTTAATGAGATGTAGTTATTTAATTAATTCTGTTAGCCAACCTAACCAATTTATTGATATCTTAGGAAGGCAATGAGGGGACCCCCACCAATCTCTACTTACCTGATAATTTGAAAGATTGGGTCTTGAATTAGGTTGCTTAGCAATCTGGTTTAATCCATACCAGCTAGATCGGTCATATGATGACTAATTAGATGAGACCTAAATCTAAATCTCTCCAGAAATATTAAGTCCATAGATCTTCCACCATTGTACATGTACAGGTGTGCTACCGATGTTGATTGTTCTCGGTTAGTTACAGTGGTTCAGTTGTATCGGAAACATGCAACCACTCTATTAGCAATGAGTTACTCCAGGATAAGGATAGGGTTGGGCCCAATAACTGTTAGGTGAGGAATCCAATGACGGCCTTGCATCTGCTTGTGAATGATGGGTCAGGCTTAACTAAGAAGTGTGGGCAATAATTGTTAGGTGAGCCCACATGACTTAAAGATCAAGTCGCTGCAACATGCTTAGTAAAGCATCTGGGCAAAGAGTTACTCATACATCGGTGTGCATGTTATCAATAACTATTAGGTGAGGTGCATGTCATCGATGGGACCATATCACCCACTAAGAATCCTTTGTCGTATGAGGATTTCTGTTTCTTTTTCAGAGAGTGGAGGGATCTGATAAATTAGTGAGAGTCATTGTTTGCATCTGAAAGTTTCTAGAAGCAAATTAAATATTAAGTACAAAAGTCTAACTTGAATCTCTACTCTCATAGTTTAATCACTATGTCAGCCTCAAACTCTCTAGTCTGCATCCTTGAAACCAATCATTTGAGCGGTACCAATTATAAAGACTAGCTCAAAAATCTCAAGATTATCCTGACCTCAGAAAAATTAAGCCATGTTCTCGATCAGGATCCCGTAGTTTAACCAAATCATCCTACTGCTGAGCAAAGAGCTGCTTTTGAGAAGTAGATGGATGAAGATAGTCGGATCAAGTGTTATATGCTAGTGTCCATGTCAAACGAGTTGCAAAGCCAGCACGAGCATATGCTCACTGCCCGAGCCATGATCACTCACCTACAAGAGTTGTATGGTGAGCAGAACCATACTACACACTTCGAAGTATCCAAGAGGCTCTTCAATTTGAAGATATGCGAGGGTCAATCTATCTATGAGCAATGTATGACAGTGATCAAGGATATTGAAGAGCTTGAAAATCTCAAGCTAGAAATATAAAAGGAATTGCAGATGGATCTGATCCTTCAATCCCTTAGCAGTTCATATAGTCAATTCATTATGAATTTTTATATGAACAAACTTGACTGCACTATTCTCGAACTTGTCAATATGTTGGTCCCCATGGAGGATACCTTAAAGAGTTCAAAAGGTACTATTCTTACTGTGGAGTGAACTTCTTCTTTCAAAAGAAAGTCTACTAGAAGGAAGAAGGTTAAATCTGTGAAGAAGCAGAAGAAAGAGAGCAAGTCGAAGAAGGATGGTCCAAAGATGGACAAGGCAAGAGGAAAGTGTTTCCACTGTCATGTTGAAGGCCACTAGAGGAGAAACTATCCCAAATACTTGGAGAGTCTAAAGATCAAAAAGAATAATAAACCTTTCGAAGGTATGCTCGTAATAGAATCTAACCTTATAGTTTCTTCTACTTCTAGTTGGGTATTGGACTCTGGCTCAAGTGCTCATATATGTACCTCAATGCAGGATCTAATAGAAAGTAAAAGATTGAGGAAAGGTGATATGATCCTTCAGATCGACAATAGAGCAAAGATTGTTGTAGAGACCGTTGGCACTTATCCTCTTCGATTACCGTCTGACATTAGATTAGATTTGAAAGATTGTTATTATATTTCTGTAGCTAGTCAAAATTTAATTTTTGTGTCTATGCTAGCACAGAAAGATTTTAAAATTTATTTCAATAAAAATTTTTATTCTATTTATTTATGAAATAAATTGATTGCACGAGATCTTTTAATTGATAGTCTTTATCACTTACATGTTGATGCGAATATGAACCTAAACAAGTAAATAGTGAGTGCCATAGGCTAAAAGAGATCTAGAGATGAAATTAATCAGAAGTACTTGTGATACCATAGACTAGACCATATTGGAGAGGACAGGATAAACAGACTGAAAAAAGATGGGATTGTTGGCTCTCTTAACCCAGAGTCGTATCCAGCTTGCGAATCCTACCTTCGAGAAAAGATGACCAAGTTGCCCTTTATAGGACATGGAGAAAGGGCCACAGAGCTACTTGTCCTGGTACACATCGATGTATGTGGGCCATTTGATGTGCAGGTCAAGGATGATTATACCTACTTCATTATCTTTATCGATGATCTGTCTAGGTACGAATATGTGTATCTCATGAAACACAAGTCTAAAGCCTTTGAAAAGTTTAAAGAATTCAAACAAGAAGTAGAAAAACAGACAGACAAATTCATTAAGGTTCTTCGATCTAATCGAGGAGGTGAATATCTTAGTTGAAAATTTTTGAGATATCTTAAGAACAACGGCATAGTCTCTTAATGGATGCCTCCTGGAATACCTCAACTCAATGGGGTATCCAAAAGGAAGAACAGAACCCTATTGGATATGGTGCGGTCCATGATGAGCTTCACTAATCTACCCTTATTTCTTTGGGGACATGCCTTGTTAATTGTCATTCACTTATTGAATAGGATTCCATTAAAGTTCGTTCCTACCACACCATATGAGATATAGTTTGGTAAGAAGACGAGTCCAATTATCTCAAGACTTGGAGATGTCCGACTTATGTCAAGAGACAGATGGCGGAAAAGTTAAAGGATAGATCTATAATAGCTAGCTTTATAGGGTATCCAAAAGAATTCATAAGATACTACTTCTACTTTTCATAAGACCATAATGTGATTGTGAGTTGAAACATCGTATTCCTAGAAAAATAGTTTATCCAGGATGGTGGCAGTAAGAGGTTAGTAGAGCTCGAAGAGAAAGTCTCTGAAGAGCCCTAAGCTATAGATCCTCAGGAATCCATAATCCATGAGTCAGTAATTGATGTTCCTCTACCATCTCGTAGATCTAGCAGGGTTTTCCGACCTTCTGAAAGGTACATGGGTATGCTTACGAAAGAAGTAAAGAAAATATTCCTTATACGAGATAGGAGTCATAGTGATAATCCTAATACCTTTGACGAGGTGATGTTTGACATCGATTTTGAAAAATAGTTAGATGCTATGAAGTCAGAAATTGACTCAATACACTTAAACCAAGTTTAGACTTTAGTAGATCCACCTGAGGGTATCATACCTATTGGGTGTAAATAGATCTACAAAAAGAAGATAGGTACTGATGGTAAGGTAGAGACCTATAAAGCTAGGCTTGTGACTAAAGGTTACAGTCAGCATGAGGGTATTAACTATCAGAAAATCTTTTCGTCCGTAGCCATGCTGAAATCTATCCACAATTTGCTTACTGTTGCAGCTTATTATAATTATGAAATTTGTAGATGGATATGAAAACTACTTTCCTGAATGGATATCTTGAGAAAGATATCTATATGGAGCAGCCTATGGGTTTCACAAACGTGGCAGACCCACTGACTAAGCAGTTGAGCCAACCAAAAATGAAAGCCCACCTTGAGAAGATGGGACTTAGATTTGTGGTCAATTGACTTTAGTCCAAGTGAGAGATTGTTAGATGTATGTCCTAGAAGCCAATATGACTGACACATTATAATAATTTTAGGATATAATTTTATATTTAATATATTAATATGATCAATAAAAGGATAATTTTTTTTTCATTCAAGTGTGATGTGTCCTTGAATCGTCTATGAAATTAGTTTCGATATATATTCTCAAAGTGTTGAGAATTAGAAATATGTATTTAATTCCTAAATGCTCTCGATCATAGGATCATCATGAGAATGGTGATAGATCTGGATAGACTGACGCACAAATCGCTTTCTTCAGGATAGATGAATCTCTGATCTACTATATGAGACACAGGATAACGAGTGCGGGTGGTTGTTAGAGAACTAATACTGAGCGTGATCATACGAGAGATCATTTGGATTTCTATTCAATCATCAATGATTATCTCGATGCTGTAGTTGTGTGACTGATCTTTTGACTTGAGATGATACTGCTGGTCATAGTGAGGCTACTGGAGTTTAACTGACATATAAACATGGATCTCAATGAGCCCTTGTAGTGGATGTTGACGATAGTTGGTCCACTATAAGAGTGAGGTGCACATCAAGATAATATCTATCAACCTTGATAGAGAGGAGAAGTTCTATGAGATTTGAAAGGTTAAGTCCAAGAATCTATAGCCATAGTAGTGTGATTGATGGAAAAGAGTTTTCATAGAAGTCACAACTAGACTTGAGCTAATTGAATCTATCATATGATTGATGTTTAGGTTTGATGATTTATCCATTACTTACAATCTAGTTGGGACTCACGATAAAAATATTGAATCACATGTTAACTACACCTAGAGATTCATTTCAGTTCTACTGGATTGTCACTACATACTGCTAGGTGTCACTGATGGATTGTGAGAGCTCACTAAGATCATTTTGGATCAATAATCCTTACTGAATTAGAAGTGAAATTATTCTGACCCATTGAAAAGAGTTTCAATGATACAATGATAGAGATCATTGTATATCTCACTATCAGATAGAATTTAACCTATGGGGTTACACAACAAAGAGATTAGGTTTAGAATAAGTAATTAAGCTTATGAAGTGTCAATTGGATTTAGAGAAATCTATTGGGTTCATGATAACCTTGCTAGCACATAGTTGGACCCAATTCTTCTTTCCATTGAGATTACTTATTTGATAAGATAATTCTAATTTAATTACCTACTAATAACCTACATAAATTAGATTCATGAGACTCTAATTATTTGGTGTCTAAGATTATGGATCATATTAATTAAGGATGTAAATCCCTAATTAATTTTTTTGATAGTTATTTTTGGGTGCCACCTTGATTTGATCAAGTTGGGCATGTCAATTGATTAGAGGGCTTTTAGTTCTCTTATGGGGCATCTCTTGGGTGTATTTTAGGATGTCTAATTATAGGTGCAAAGGCTCCAATTATTGGCACCTAAAGGATCTCCTAAAGTAAGTTGGATAACTTAAGTTAATAGGAAATCCAATGCAAGTAGGATTTGTATTATGAGATTGAATAGGATTCAATCCTTATGTGTATTTAAAGGAACCTCTCCTAAGGTCCCTAGAGCATCCAAACTAGCAGCCTTTCATGTCCAAAGGCTCTCCCCATGCCCTCTCTTCCTCTCCTTTTCTCTTCTCTTGGGTGTTCTATACGCCCATCCCTTGGGATGCGAGTCCCAAGAAGTTCCACACCCAAGGTGTTAGGCGTCTCATAATTTGCTGGTTGCTGGTATTTTGTAGCAGCACAAAGTAAGAAGAAACTCTAGAGAAGAAGAGAAAAAGATGATCAAGGAGAAAGATCAAGCGTTGATCGCGATCTAGGCTTCGTTCAGATTCAACAGACTGAATTTTGAGAGAACCAAAATTCAGATTAAAGAGGGCTGTTCCAAGCTGATCTCGAGTGGATACTCGTAGAGGCTGGATGCTTGTGTGGCTAAGAGAGAACTTCTTCTCTTCCAGATCCAGATTTGAAGAATAAGATTGCAAAACAGATATGTGATTTGATCACAATCTGAAATTCAGCATATGAGATAGATCCTTATGGTTTTTTATTTTCATGCATATATAATTCAGATTAAAAGTATTTTAATCTTATTCTCTACTGTGGTACTTAGAGAATAAAATTTTTGAAACACATATGCATGCACCAAACTCTGAATTTCAACAAAAAGATTTGAGACGATCGAAGAAGGAGATCAAATCAGATCCGCCATCAGAAGCTGACTGCATAAGCTAGCACTCCCATGGAGGGCTGATCGATCTGAGGGCTTCGTGGGGACCATCCATAGAGATCGGATGCTTGTGCGACTGCGATCAATCAGAAAAAACTTTCAGATCCACATTCTCGATCATGGAGTTTGACTATCCATGCTCAGATATTGCGTTTGAAATCCTAATAGTAGTAGATTAGATCTATTGCTGAATACTGATTTTTAGTTCACATGCTTATTATTTTAAATTTAATTTTTTATGCATATAAATTCATATCATAGATCATTTGTAGGAGTTTTAAAATCAAATCTTATATATGTATTTGTAGATTAAATAGTTTAACCTAATATTTTTTCACTACAAAATTTTTGAAATGCATGCATGAAACTCCTGTGCATTCCAACAACTATCGCTTCGTTCATTGTTGGACAGCGATAAGCTTATTGGATCCAACTTCGATAGCTAGTATCAAAAGTTAAAGATCATTCTAGAGTACGAAAGGATCTTGTACGTGCTTACGGATCTAGCATCCAAAGAACCTACTGCCAATGCTTCCCATGCTGCGAGAGACACTTATTTGAAGTGGCTTAGTGACCACACGACTGTGCATTGCATCATGAGGGTAGCCATGAATGATGAACTTAGCCATAAGTTTGATGATGCACAACTAGAGGATATGATTCAAATGTTGAATAAGTCCTTCGGCACCCCTCAGAATGTGGAGAAACATAAAACCTTCTACGCTGTATTTAATGCCCGTATGCGAGAGAGGATGTTAGTCACTGATCATGTATTATACATGATCGAGCAGATTGAATGCTTAAGCAAACTTGGCTTTCCGTTACATGAACAGTTAGACAAGGATGCTATCCTGAACTCACTACCAAAATCCTACCTATCTTTCTTGAGTCATTACAAAATGACCAAGCCTACAGTAAACTAACATGGTTTGCTAGGATTGCTGTGAACGTTCGAGAAAGACCATCAACTCCAGAAGGAGCTGATGCATGTAGTGGGAGGTTCGTCTATAAGTTGTTGATCTTCTAAGAGAGAAAAGAAGAAAAAGATGTAGAAGAATCATACCACCGATCTAAAACCAAAGCAGAGCAAAAAGATGAAAGTCGACAAGAGCCAGGCAAAATACTTCTTTTATAAGAAGTTGGATCATTGGAAAAGAAATTGTCCAGCATATATAGCTTTCTTTGACCCAAATAGGCCAAAGAGCAAGAGAAACAAGCAATCCGTTACTTCACAAGGTACTTATATGATAACTCCTTATAATTTCTCTATTTATGATACTACTATCTGGATATTGGATATTAGAAGTCTGATTAATATTTGTAATTTATTGCAAGAACTGCAGGTCAGTAAAAAATTTAAAGAAGGTGAGCGATTCTTGAACATTAGAGATGAAAGCCTTATTTCAATTCTAGCTTTAGGAACTATGCAGCTTGTTTTCGAGTCTACAAGTGTCATGTTAGATGGGTGTCATTATCGTCGTTCTTTTTTTATGAATGTCATCTCTATAGGTCTTTTGGCCAAACTTGATTTTAAATTTTTAATAAAAAAAAATTTTTGTGATATCATTGTGAATGATACTATAATTATACGTAGACAATTAAAACATAGTATATATATATTATCACAGTCTATTGGTGTAATGTATACATCAAACAAATATCCTAGGATAGATAATGTTAGTGACTCCTATCTTTGACATTGTAGGCTAGATCATGTGAACAAAAATATGATAGACAGGTTATCAAGGAGGGTATTCTTGAAATTAATGATTATGAATCATTACCGACCTATGAATCTTATCTACTTAGTAAGATGACTAAGTCATCTTTTAAAGAAAAAGATGAATGAGCCAGTGATATTCTAGGTCTGATACATACTGATATATATGGACCCATGAATGTAGCTTCAGAGGAGGATACTATTACTTCATTACATTTACAGATGACTTATCGAGGTATAGGTACATCTACCTTATGAAGTATAAATTTAAATCATTTGAAATATTCAATGATTTCATAGTGAAGTAGAAAAATAGACTGAAAAGTGTATTAAAATTCTTCGATCAAATCGAAGAGGTGAATACCGCACCAGTGATTTTCTGACATATCTAGAGAAGAATGATATTCTCTCACGGTGGACCCTTCCTGGACCACAATCACATAATGGGATGTCTGAAAGGAGGAATCGAATCCTGTTAGACATGGTTCGATCCATGATGGGATTTACAAATCTATCAATCTTCTTTTGGGGATACGCTCTTGAAACTGTCTGTTATATTCTTTACAAGATTTTGAGCAAGTCTGTTGATAAAACTCTATATGAGATATAGACAGGACGTAGGCCGGTGCTCTCACACCTTAGGATTTAGGAGTGTCCAGCTTATGTCAAGTGTTTAAAGACAGATGAGCTTGGAACAAACTTCGATAAATGCTTGTTCGTAGGATACCTAAAGAAAATTAAAGGGTACTACTTCTACCTCGCTGAAGAGCAAAAGGTGTTCCTCAGCAACAGGGCAATATTTTTGGAAAAAAAATTTCTTGGAGAAGAAACTAATGCTAGCAAAATTGAACTTAGTGAAGTTCATGAGGTAGAAGAACTGGCATGCATAAAACTGGATTTCATTGAAGAATCAAATCTAGAGCCTGTAAAGGCACCATTAAGGAGATCCAGTAGAGTACCATATCAACTGGATAGATACTATAGTTTCTTGATCCGAGATGGTGATCCTATCGAACTAGACAAAAATGATAAGGATTCGATCACCTATATGAAAGCCATACAAAGGTCCGACTCCTAGAAGTGGCTTGAGGTCATAAAATCTGAGATGAAGTCTATAGAGATCAATAGTGTATGGCCACTAGTTGATCCATCCAAAGGGATAAAATCTATAGGGTGCAAGTGAATTTTTAAAAGAAAAAAAAGAGCAGACGAAAAGGTAGAGACCTACAAAGTCTGTCTAGTTACCAAGGGTTACTGTCAATGTTATGGTATTGACTATGATGAGACATTCTCACCTGTGGTAATGCTCAAGTTCATCCAGATTATGCTTGCAATAGCAGCATACTTAGATTATGAGATCTGATAAATGGATGTCAAAATCACTTTCCTTAACGGAAAGCTGGAAGAAGTATATATGATACAACCTGAAGGGTTCACATCCATAGATGAATCTAAGATGTGCAAACTAAATAGGTCCATCTATGGACTTAAGCAGGCATCTAGGAGTTGGAACATGTATTTTGATAAGGTTATCAAAACATATGGCTTTGTTAGGAATGGAGAAGAGCCTTGCATCGATAAATAGGCTAACGATTCTATAGTCATTTTTCTTGTACTGTATGTAAATGATATACTATTAATAGGAAATGATATCTCCATTTTGCAAAGTGTGAAGCTGTGGCTCTCATCACAGTTTTCCATTAAGGATTTAGGAGAAGCATCCTATATCCTAGAGATAAAGATCTATAGAGATAGATCTAGAAGGTTGCTTGGATTGTTTCAATCTACGTACATCGATACCATATTGAAATGATTCAACATGGAAAATTCTAAGAAAGGCTATCTTTCGATAGGCTATGGGATTACTCTCTTCAAGAAGGATTGTCCGACAACCTCTCAGGAGAGAGAGCGTATGAGTAGGATCTCATATACTTCGACAGTGGGATCTATCATATACTCCATGATGTGTACAAGACTAGATGTGACCTATTCACTAGGAGTAGTGAGTAGGTGTCAATCTGATCGAATGAAAACCATTGGAAGGTTGTGAAGACAATCCTTAAGTATTTGAGAAATACTAAAGACCAATAGCTATTTATGGAGACACTGACTTGAAACTTATAGAATATATTGATTCTAATTTTTAGTCAGATCATGATGATGGCAGAAGTATGTCAGGCTATGTATTTACTTTAAACGAAGGAACAATATGCTGGAAGAGTTTCAAGCAACATACTGTGGCCAATTTTATATGCGAAGTAAAATACATTGCTTCATCTGATGCTGTAAAGGAGGCGGTGTGGTTGCAAAAACTCATCACCAAGCTTGGAGTTGCATCCTCAGTTGATGGTCCTATTCTGCTATACTATAACAACACTGGAGTCATAGCTCAAGTGAAAGAATCAAAGTCACACTAACATACCAAGCATATTTTGCATCGCTATCACTTTGTACGTGAGATTATGGATCGAGGTGACATTGAGCTTCAAAAAATCGATGGAAAGGAGAACATAGCCAACCCCTTTACTAAAGCTCTTGGGATAAAAGAGTTTGATGATCATAAGTGGAAGATGGGTATAAGATACGGTCTCGATTGGCTTTAGTTCAAGTAGGAGTTGTTAAAAAATATATCCTAAAGTCAATCGTTTGGATGATTGTGTTCATTTTGTAATATGTATATGAATTATTTATCAATGAATAAAAGTTATTTTGACATCATTCATCATAAAGTTACATCTTTCTTGCTAAAACTCTTGTATTGCGATGAAGTCCTTAGAACTATAAAGTAATCGATAAAGAAAGATTTATCGTATAGTTCTTAAATATGTTCGCGATCAAATAATATGTCATTAAAAGATGATGATATTTATCGAGTAAAGATCATTGTGTGCCATATAGATTGATTGTCCTCTTAATCAAGGAGTATGGAGATACTGATATGATATACAAGTGAGATATAGGAGTACATCATTACTAAACAAATGACTCACTGGCTGAGAGCTTTGCTATCAAGAGTAACTCATGAAGCGTATGGACATAAGTATCCCTCAGATCTGAGATCACCATGTGACTTGCAAGTAACTCATTATGCTTTGGTGTCAAACTATCTACATTTCTAATGCAGTGATGGAAAACTACTGGGTACAGTTAAGTACTTGCAAAGTCTATGTGTAGATCAAGATGGAATTGACTCTTCTAGATTATAGAAGCAGATGCATCATTGTATTTCAATTTAGTAAAATCTTGATCAGGATAATCTATGTGATGAATTTGAAAGATTGAATATAATGTGGATGATCCTTCAAGGTTGACAGTCTAATCCTGGATCATCCTAGAGCATTCAGGATCAAAGAGATAAATTATGTGATAATCATATGCATAGATTTTTTAATATTATCTTATAAATATTTGACCTATCTGGACATCGAAAATCATTGCTAGATGGTAACTTTGATTAGTACAAAAAAATAGTTCCTATGCTATCGGCTTAGTGTTCGAACCTATGGAGTCATACACAAAGTCAAGCGACGTAGGAAAGGATTGACCTAAGTCTATATGTTCAATTTGAAAGTACATGACTTGATTGAACAAATAGATTAATTTGATTGAGAATTCAGTCATAGTTCATACAGGATGAAATAGTTTACTATATCTAGCTAGCACCAAACAAGAGACTCAGGTTCAATTTTGGAGATGAACAAGATTTGATCTATGATCCAAGGAGTCTATGAAAAATTGAATTTAAGTGTTAATTAATTTTTAGATTAAATTTGATTTAATTAGATTTAATTGGATTGAAAATTCAAGTTAGACTTAGTACTAAATTCTAAACAGTTTGGAATTAATAGTCTATTCAAAATTGATTCAAATCAGGTTTGAATTAGATTCAAATGGACCCATATTTGGATTGGATCCTTAGAGTCCACTTTTGTTGAGACTTTCTCTCCTCATGGCCAACCAAAAGGGGATGGGGTGCTGGTTATCGCCACCCTACTCTTGGGTGTAGGCATGGGTGCATGGGGGCACCTCATTAGGCACATTTCCTATCTCAAACAAGATTCCTTATTAGATAAGGGAAGGACTAATTCAAAGCAGATTTAAATTAGGACTCCTAGTCTATTGGGTCATGAAAAATCATCTATAAATAGGGAGAACCTCTAACCATCAAAGCATAATAATTGGATTGTGTACTAAGGTGAGAAAGAGAGAGATAGAGGAGTCATGCAAGAGAGGGAACCGATCTCTTTTGTTGAGAAATATATCTCAAAAGCCAATCATCAATCTATTGACGGTTGAGCAACCTTGTATTATAATTGATTTGTTAATAAATAAAATATATTTTTGATATTTTTATCATAAGTTTTCATCTTCTAATGAACTCCGTTATTGTGATGAAGTTTTTAGGACTATTTAGGTTCAATAAAGAGAAGATTTATCGATTAGTCCTTAAAACTGTTCATGATCAAATGATAGGCTATTAATAAGGACGACAGCTTCTATCGAGCATAAGTTGCTGTAGGCCATATGGGTTGATTATCCTCTTAACCAAAAAGTATGGAGACACTGGTATGGCATACAGGTGAGATGAAAGGGTACATCATCATTGAACATGACCAACTCCAGAGCATTCTACTATCGAGAATATCTCTGATGGGATATAGGTATAAGTATCCCTTAAACCTGAGATCGCCTCAATAACTTGCAAGCAACTCACTGTGCTTTGGTACTGGACTAACTAAATTTCTAATTCAGTGATGGAAGGCTTCTAGGCATAGTCAAGTACTTGAGAAGTCAGAGTGTGATCAAGATGGGATTGACCACTCCAAGAGTTGGAGAAGAATGAGTCGCTGTATTTCAATTTAGCAAAACCTTGGCCAGGATAATTTATCAGATGGATTTGATATTTTGAAATACAATGTGGACAACCTGATCAGAGTTAACAGTTAAACTCTGAGATGTTCTATGAGTATTTTGATCAAGAAGATGAATTATATGGAAACTATATCCGCATGGATTTTAAGGATGTTGTTCTACACATTTGACCTATCTGATCGTCAGGTACTATTGCTAGATGGTCACTTTGATTGGTATAAAAATTTATTTTTGTACTACTAACTTAAATTCAGACCTATGAAGTCACACACATTAGAGTTTATGATCCGATCGGATGGTTGATCAATGATTAAGAATCATTCTAGGGTTAAGCGATCAATACGATAGACATTTAACCTAGTGCAAGTGTTGCAGGAGGATCGATTAGCAATTTAATTACTAATTGACTTAATTTGATTAAGCCAATGGATTGAGATTAAGTCTAGTTAAATATAATTTAATTAGATTTAGTTTGAGCTTGATTGGATCAAGTCCAATTGATTTATTGGATAAGCCAAGTGTAAGGAAAAACTAGTAGTTCAATTAGGACTTGGGTCAACCTAATTTTTAATTCGATTAAAAATTAAATCAGATTTAAATCTAATTAAATTAAATTAAAATAAAATTTTAATTTAATTAAGATCTATTTTAATTAGGTTGATTTGGTTTTGGTTTGATTTGGTTTGAGAAACCAAATTTGAACAAGTCATAGATTGAACCCTAGTAAGACTAGGATTCCACCTTGCACCACCTTAGCCCCCCATGCCCACTCTCTCTAATTTTGTGCGACAAAACCTTTTCTCCCAGGCCTTCACACATGCCCAAAGCTTTCCACTCTTTCTCTCTTACATAGAATGTGGTTGTGGACCAAGTCAAAGTAGGAATTAGTTTGGATTTCAAATTCTATGAGATAGAATTTTAAGAAACCAAAACTCTTTCCTTATAGCACTGATTTTACTCAAATTTTTTTTGAGATTTTTATGGATTTTATGGTACATATTGTATGTCCTTTTCTGATGGTCCATGGTAGAAAAAGAAGGAGGGGGCACCCATGAGTTGGGCTCCCCTTGTCTTGCCCTGTTTGGATTTTTCTTGACTAGGTATTTGACCTAGACAAAGGTTCTTCATATCTCATTATTTAAGATGAATTTATTTTTAAATTTTTTGTGAATTATACATCATTGAGAGACATTTGAGGAATATAAAAATTAGGAAGAAAGAGTGTTAGAGCGTGGAGATATAATAGACACAATACTAGGTGTCTAGGTGAGAGCAAAGAGAAGAAGAAGAGGGTCTTCTTCTAGGGTTGCTATATTCACCTCTTCCCTTCCTCCATCTGTGAATTTTCTGAGAGTGTCTCACATCTAAAACTCCATCTCCTACTTCTCATCTTTGAAAGAATCTAAATCAAGAAGAAGGAGGTATCTGATCGACCATCGAAGAAGGATCAGCACAGTACTAGCATACTGTGCTGATTTTTTGGATCAGGACTTCTGATCGTGATTCGTGGGCTCGTATGGATGACTCCTAGAGGTCGGATGCATATGTGGCTCACAACATCATTCTCAAGTCTGGATCAGTAAAGTTAGAATGTTTAACTTGCATGGTAATAGATCCGATCTATTATATTTTACATACATTAGATGTAGTATAGAAACATGTTGATATGATCAACATGTAGTTCTTGCTCTTTATATTTTAATTTTTGATTTAATATCATATAATAATCATATAATAGGATCTTAGATCTAGAGATTTTCTAATTTTATAAGATAAATTTTGATTTATTTTAGTCTTCCGCTGTCTGATCTTGAAAAAATTTCAAGATCTAACCCTGAAACCCTAGATCTGGTTCCTTCAATTGGTATCAGAGCTAAGGTTGTTTATTACATGATTATTTATACATGTTTAGATTATTTTTTACATTAGATCTAATTTATAATCTGATTTTTAAATCTAAAATTAAAATTTTTAGATAAATCACGAACTGTAGGTTGTCCTGCTGTAAAGTTTACCCCTTACAGTGCAAAAGTTATCCTAGTTCGTGTAGATCTATCTTTAATCATAAATTTGTTAGATATGATCTAGATTAAATTTATGATTTATTAAATTTAAAAAATATTTAAATCTAAAATAAAATCTCTTTGTTAATAATTTTCGTACAAAGAACCATCATATATTTGTTTGAAAAATTTGCATAGTTTAAAGTTGAAATTGTTTCAATTACATGAACCTGTTTAGATTAGATCTAAAGTAGTTTCATGCTTATTTTACTTGAATTTTGATTATGAATCAAACATGCAACTTGGTTGGTAGAATCATGTTGTAAAAATATTTTACAAATATGAAAATTATTTTCTAAAAGCCGAACCCCAACCCTCAGCCCAAAACTTAATTGAGAATTAAGAAGTTGCTTGATTAGGTTCTAAGATTGTGAATTGAAGAACCTAAGACACAAACCATAACACATTGGGTTAATAGATTAGTGAGAATTAGGTCCATTAATTGGGTTAGACCTAAAGTTAGATTAAAGATGGACTTAATTAGAAAATTGACTAAATCTAATCAATTATTATCTTAGATTAGGTTAAAAATTCTTTAGATCAATTACAATAGTTGTAGTTGGTCAAGTCCATGTCTTTAACGAGAACCAAATGGACTTAATTCTCAGCTAAGCAGTCTAGCATGAACTGTTAGGTTGATCTAATCGAAACTAATTAAACCAGTTGATGTCTAAGATAAATTAAATCGATGGTTTTTAATTGGCAGCCCGCTTATCTGGCCATTTTTTATGGTGTCTATGGCAAGCTTTGGCAGACCCTCCCATCGATCGAACTTATCTGACCTCTTGAAAAAATTATATTTTGATCGAATCACTTGACTATTTGAGCTGACTCATGCAGCTAGATAAATCAGTGTGACTGATTTAGGTGCTCCTAGACCAGTCCTTTTAATGGTCTCCCTTAAGCTGACTTGGTGAAGCTAGTGGGAGGATCATGATAAGCTGGTTCATCTGACCTCCTTGTCTACATCAATTAAATCTTCTAAAATTATTAGATCCTTAAAATGAAATAGTTATGGTGATAACTAGATCATAACCTCCTATTAAGTGGATGATAATGGGTCCATCAGTTGGATAATCATTGGAGGCCCAAAGGCCTGGTGCTTATCGGCTGATGGAATTGTCATTCATAATATGATTTCTTGACTGCATCTTTCTAAATGGTGGTTAGGTTAGCCAACCAAAGTTGGACCTAATCATTCATTGGCTAGATGGGCCAAGTATGGTCATGTTAATGGTTGGACCTAACCAAACCTTTTCAGTGGAGGTCAAAGCCTACTAATTAGGGACCGGGGTAAAATTTAAATTACTAAAAATTATTTAGAGAAATAATTGGTTATGAATCTATCCTTAGATGTACATGGGTTGGCCAACCAAAGTTGGGCTTGTGTGCAGTCTAAGTGGATTCTAGTACCCACTAAGAAATTAGGATAATTTCTCGAATAGAAGGTAGAGGCTACTAATTTGAATAAAATAATGGGAGAAAACTTTTGATTAAAGTCTAAATCTTTAGGTTTAATAAATCAATTACTAATTAGGTTATGATTTTCTTAGTGCAAATATGGCCACTCCCCTATCGCTCCGATCATTGTTGGACAATGATAAGTTGGTGGGATCCAACTTCGATAGCTGGTACCGAAAGTTGAAGATAGTCCTGGAGCATGAATGGATCCTATATATGATAATGGATCCTGCACCTGAGGAGCCAGCTGCCAATGCACGTGGAACAGTCAGAGATACTTACCAGAAGTGTCTCAATGATCGGATCATGGTGCGCTGCATCATGCTGGCTGCCATGAGCAACAAGTTCAATCGCAGATTTGAGACGGCTCAGCCAAAGGACATGCTTCAAGTATTGGAGGATGCCTTTGGCACACCCGATGATGTGGAGAGGCACAAGACTAGTTGTGCCATCTTCAATGCCAAAATACGGGATGGTGCCTCTGTCACTGATCATATATTGTACATGATCGAGCTGATGGAGCGTTTGAGCAAGCTCGACTTTTTCTTGCATGAGCAGCTTGGGAAAGATGCAATACTGAACTCACTACCCAAGTCTTATCTCCCATTTCTCATTCATTATAGAATGACAAAGCCTGAAGTAAACTACCACGGGTTATTGGAGTTGCTTTAAAACTTTGAGAATGATCACCAACTCTACAAGGAGTCGGTGAACTTAGTGGGAGGTTCGTCTTCTGGTTCTCGACCCTTTGAGAAAGAGAAGAAGAACAAGAAGAAGAAAGTGAAGAAGGTGCAAGTTCAGGCTGGAACATCAGTGCAGGGCCAGACCAGAAAGATCAAGTCCGATAAGAGTCAAGTTGAATGCTTTTTTTGCAAGAAGCGGGGGCACTGAAAGAGGAACTGTCCTCAGTACATTGTCTCCCTGGACCCAAACAGGTAGAGAAAGAAGCAAGCTGTTGCTGGGCAAGGTATTTATATGATAATTTCTTACAATTTCTCTATTTATGATATAACTGACTAGGTATTGGATACCGGTAGCCCTTACCATATTTGCAATTCATTGTAGGGGTTGCAGGTTAGTAGGAGATTCGAGCAAAGCGAGAGGTTTCTGAATATTGGAGATAGAAGACCAGTTTCAATTCTAGCATTAAAAATTTTGAAACTTGTATTTGATTCCCATACTGTTGTTCTTAATGATTGTCATTTCTGTCCCAATTTTTTTTTAAATATTATTTCTGTAGGCCTTCTGGCCAAAAATGATTATGAAATTTCAATAAAGAAATAAGTTTGTAATATCATTATGAATGGTGTTACTATTTTTTATGGATATTTGAACAATGATGTGTATATGTCATCACAACCTGTTAACGTAGTCTATTCTACTGGCAAGCATCCTAGATTAGATAGTGTATCAGATATCTACTTATGGCACTGTAGGCTAGGTCATATAAACAAGAACAGGATAAACAGGTTAACTCAAGAGAGAATCCTCGAAGTCAGTGATTGTGAATTACTTCCAACCTGTGAGTCCTGTCTTCTTGGTAAAATGATCAAGTCATCTTTTACTGAAAAAGGTAAGAGAGCTACTGAGCTCTTGGGCCTAGTACATACTGATGTATGCGGGCCCATGAGCACAAGTGCTAAAGGTGGATATTTCTACTTCATCACTTTCATGGATGATCTATCCAGACATGGATATGTCTATCTGATGAAACATAAGTCGGATTCATTTGAAATGTTCAAACAATTTCGAAGTAAAGTAAAAAAATAAACTAGAAAGAGTATTAAAACTCTTCGATCTGATCGAGGAGGGAAATACCTTTCTGATGAGTTTCTCACATATTTAGGAGAGAATGGAATTCTCTCCCAATGGACTCCTCCAGAAACATCACAGCATAATGGTGTGTCTGAAAGGAGAAATCAGACTCTGTTAGACATGGTCCGATCCATGATAGATTTTACCAGCTTGTCGATATCTTTCTGAGGATATACACTCGAATCGACCTGTTATCTGTTAAATAGGGTTCCAAGTAAGTCTGTAATTAAGACTCCATATGAGATATGGACAGGGTGTAAGCCAGCACTTTTATACCTTAGGGTCTGGGGGTGTCTGGCCTATGTCAAATAGTTAGTTACAGAAAAACTTGAACCTAGGTCTGACAAATGCACATTCATAGGGTACCCCAAAGAGATCAAAGGATATTTTTTCTACCATGCTGATGAGCAAAAGGTGTTCGTCAGTCTTAAGGCAATATTTTTAGAAAAAAAGTTTCTTGGTGAAGGAATCGTTGCCTCTAAGATTGAACTTGATGAAGTTCAATAGGTAGAAGGACCGACACCAATAGCTGAATCTGAGTCGAATTTGATTAGATCAGATCCGGAGCTCAATGTACCTACACCATTAAGGCGATCTGGTAGAGTACCGTATCAGCCAGACAGATACTATGATTTCTTGATCCGAGATGGCGATTTCATCAAACTCGATGAGAATGATGAGGATCCGATCACCTATATGGATGCAATGCAGAGATCTGATTCTGAAAAATGGCTTGAAGTCATAAAATTTGAAATGAAGTCCATGAAGGTCAACGATGTATGGACATTGGTTGACCCACCTGAAGGGGTTAAATCCATTGGATGTAAATGGGTCTTCAAAAGGAAGAGGGATACAGATAGAAAGGTGGTGACCTATAAAGCCCGTCTGGTTGTCAAGGGGTATCGTCAACATTATGGTATTGACTATAATGAGACGTTCTCTCCTGTGGCAATGCTCAAATCCATTCGGATAATGCTTGCAATAGCTGTCCATCTGAATTATGAGATCTGGCAGATGGATGTAAAGACAGCTTTTCTGAATGGAGAGCTGATCGAAGAGGTGTATATGATACAACCTGAGGAGTTTACATCCACAGATGAGTCCAAGGTGTGCAAGCTTCAGAGATCTATTTATGGATTGAAGCAAACTTCTCGAAGTTGAAACATGCATTTTGATAAGGTGATCAAAACGTATGACTTCATTAAGAATGGAGAAGAGCTCTGCATCTATAAATGGGCAAATGGTCCAGTTATAATATTTTTTATCTTATACGTGGATGACATTCTCTTAATCAAAAATGACATCCCTGTACTATAGAAAATAAAAATTTGGTTGTCATTGCAGTTCTCCATGAAAGACTTGGGTGAAGCATCCTACATCCTAAAGATGAAGATCTATAGGGATAGATCTAAAAGGATGCTTGGGTTATCCCAGTCCACGTACATAAATACTGTGCTGAAGAGGTTTAGTATGGAGAATTCCAAGAAGGACTATCTACCAATAGGCCATGAAATTTTTCTCTCTAAGAAGGATTGTCTGACAACTCTTGAAGAGAGAGAGCATATGAGTAAAGTCCCATATGCTTCAACCATGGGATCTATCATGTACGTCATGACATGCACAAGGTCAGATGTGGCATACTCACTAGGAGTAGTGAGTACTGTTGGAGCACGATCCTGGCTCCTCCCATGGACCTTGGGTGCAGCAAAACCAGCAACGAACAAATCTGGAGACTTCGGGACTCGATCGAAGGCCCTTGACGAAATCAGTCTGGTTGCTATCTTCTTCGTCAGCTTTTCGTTCCAGATGAAGAATGCCTCTGAAATCATCTCTAAAAAATCCAAGATCTAGTACCCAATCAAACCAGGCCTGGACCGAGGTCTTCCAATTTGTAGTTCTTGAATCGGGGTATTCTAGATAGGGAAGAAGGTAGATGGAGACAGACCTTGCAGATCTGTCCTACTGCAGCCTTTCTTGTAGATCTATTGATAGAGATCTCACCCGCACCTCAAATGACCTCAGATCAACTCCAGATCTGAGAGAAACTTGTACCAACCTTTTCTCAAGAGATTTCAAGTCCTGGACCTGATTCTTGGGCAGCTGCAAGAGAGGGAGAGGCAGATCTGGTTGGCGGCACAAAGGGGGAGGGGCTAGCGCCTCCCTTGCTATCCTGCCTTTTTTGGGACCTGGCGGCAAGAAACCCTAGGGTTTCTTGCTCCTGGGGCATGGAGAATGGCTGGAGAGAGAGGGAGAAGGAAGAGAGAGACTTGGGAGAAAGAGTTATCTATTACTTGGCTTGATCAAACCTATACAATACATGTATATATAAACACAGGGTCAAGTGATCCAAACCCAAAACTCCCTTGACCAACTCTATAGGAGATTAGGTTAACCCAAGCCCATGTACACCCATGACTCGATCTAATCTCACCTATCCTGGGCCCAGACCTAGCCCATAAAGAGTTGGTCCCTTGAGGCCCACATAACCTAGACCTCAAGAACCCGAAAGGCCCACAGCCTTTCAACCTACGGCCCAACTAGCCCTAGAGCCTCCATGAAGCCCTCATGAATGATGGACCTTGGCCTTAGCCTTGGTCCCCTGGGCCTTGGGCACACCACTTGGATCACAACAATCTCCACCTTGGTGTCCCAAGGCCTCAACTAGCTCCACTCTGTCCATCAGCCGCATCAGCTCAACACATCTCTGAAAGCTGTCCCGTGGAAGTACCTTCGTAAGTTCATCAGCTGGGTTTTCCTTGGTGTGTACCTTTACCAGCTCCACCTCGCCATCCTCCACAAGCTCCCTGATCCGATGATACCGAATGTCGATGTGCTTTATCCTTGCATGATAGACTGAGTTCTGTGCTAATAGAAGTGCACTCTGGCTGTCACAATGCACTCTAATGGCCTCCTGAGTAAGGCTCATCTCCATCAATAAATTCTTCAGCCAAATTGCCTCCTTAGCTACTTCTATCAGCCTGATGTATTCTGCCTCTGTAGTGGATAGGGCCGTGATAGGCTGCAGAATCGATCTCCAAGAAATAGGACCTCCATACAGGCTAAAGATGAAGCCTGTCGTAGACCTCCAGGTATCCACATCTCCATCGAAGTCTGCATCTACATAACCGCCAATCAGCCCCTGAGCCTTCCTGGACATGTCAAAGTATCCCACTACACCTCCTCGCTGTCCATAGCAGATGCCAACTCCAACTGAACCCGCCAGGTATCTGAATATCCACTTCAGAGCTCTCCAGTGCTCCCTGCCAGGCTGTGCCATGAATCTGCTAACCTGATTCACTGCATGAGCAATGTCTGGCCTACAACAGACCATCGCATACATCAAGCTCCCAACTCCTGAAGCACAAGGAACCGTCTCCATCTCCTGAGCCTCCACCTCAGTCTGTGGTGCCATGGTGTTCGAGAGTCTGAAGTGATCGGCAAGTGGCAGCTCCATCGGCTTTGCTCCCTTCATCTCGAACCTCTTTAAGACCTTCTGTATATAGCCCCCTTGAGATAGATGCAGCACCCTTCGGGCTCGATCTCTGAAAATCTCCATGCCTAGGATCTTCCTTGCAGGGTCCAAATCCTTCATCTCAAACTCCTGAGATAAGGATGCCTTCAGATCCTGCACAACCTTCTTACTCTTGCATGCTATAAGCATGTCATCCACATACAAGAGTAGGAACACCCTAGAACCATCCTCAAGAGACTGAACATAAACACAGGAATCAAACTCGCACCTGAAAAGTTCAATGCTGCGCATATAGGAGTCGAATCGCTTGTACCATTACCTCGGCGACTGCTTCAGCCCGTACAGCAACTTCTGCAACAAACAAATCTTTCTCTCTGATCTTGGATCCCTGAAACTGGGTGGCTGCTCCATGTAAATCCTCTCCTCCAAATGCCCATGGAGGAACACCATCTTGACATCCATCTGCTCCAGCTCTAAATCCTGAGCTGCTACAATGCTCAGCAACACTCTGATGGAAGTATGTCTGACGACGGGAGAGAAGACCTCGCTGAAGTCGATGCCTTCCTTCTGGGAGTATCCTTTGGCCACTAACCTCGCCTTGAATCTAATACCTCCCTGCTCTGAAGGCCCTTCCTTACGACTGTAGACCCATTTGCAGCCAATGGGCCTCTTCCCCTGTGGCAACTGCACCAATCGCCACATCTGGTTCTGGTGGAGAGACTACATCTCCTCAGACATCGCCTGGACCCACCGCTCTCTGTCTTGGCTCTCAATAGCCTCCTAATACGTATATGGGTCTCCATTCACTGTCATCAGGGCATATGACAGCATCTCCTCGAAGCCATATCGGTTCGGTTGCCTGATGGTCCTCTTGGGCTTGTGTAGGGCAACACCGATATCAGTCCTCGGTCCAGCTCGCTCCTGCTGGACCTCTCCACCTCGATCATCCGTCTTAGTCCTCTCCACCTGTGGAGACACCTTAGATAGGTTCTCCACTTGAATGTCATGTCCTCTCGTAGTACCTGCAAGAGGCAAAATCAAAGAGATAAGCTGTCCAGCAGTGCTCTACTGGATCTCCTCCTACTCCTGCTGCTCCTCCATGTCTGCTCGCCTCTGTAGAACTGACTCCTCATCAAAAGTCACATCCCAACTAATGATGACCTTCTTTTTTAAGGGATTCCACAGCCTGTATCCCTTAACTCCTCGCGGATAGCCTAAAAATACCGTCTTGCGTGATCTGGCGTCTAGCTTGCTCCGCTCACCAGCTCCAATGTGCACATAAGCCGTGCACCCAAATACCCGTAGATGGCCCAGCCCAACTGTCCTCCCAGACCACACCTCCTCTGGAAGCCTGCCATCCAACCTGGTGTGAGGTGATCGATTGACCAAGTAACCCACTGCGTCAACTGTGTCAACCCAGAACTCCTTTGGAAGCCCTGCCTGCAGCCTCATGCATCATGCCTTTTCCAGAAGTGTTCTGTTCATCCTCTCGGCCACCCCATTCTGCTGTGGAGTCCCCTTAACTGAGAAGTGTCTCCTGATCCCACACTCCTCACAGTAGTCCTAAAACTCTCTGCTGGGTACTCTCCACCATTGTCTGACCTTAGATACTTCACGCTCCTCCCCTGCTCCTTCTCCACCTCAGCTCTCCAGATCTTGAACTTGGTGAAGATCTCTGACTTCTCTCTCATGAAGTAAATCTAGAGTTTTCTTGAGAAATCATCAATCAGGATCATGAAGTATCTGGCCCCATTCCTAGCTGAAACTGGGGTTGGTCCCCACACATCCGTGTGTACTAACTCCAGAGGGGCTGCACTGCAGGCTGTACTGATGTTGAACTGAACTCTCCTCTGCTTTTCCATCTGGCAAGGCTCACAGATCTCCCCTGTAGCACCATCCTCCAGATCAGAGATGAGTCCTCTCCTACTCAACTCCCTCAGCCCCTTGTCACCCATGTGGCTTAGGCGGTAGTGCCACATCCTGTAAGCCCCCTGCTGGTCCTGTGCTGCAGCTGCTGCATCAGACTCTCCAGTCACCACAAATCCCTCCATGCGATAGAGGTTATTGTCCAACCTCCTACCTCTCATCACTACCATAGCTCCATTGGAGATGTTCAGTACTCTGCTTCTAGCCCTACTGCTGAAGCTGTATCAACTGCGCTCCAAGTAGCCTAGTGACACCAGATTCTTTTCCAGCTTCGGGATGTGCTTTACATTTGTCAATATCCTCACAATCCCATCAAACATCCTCACCCTGACTGTCCCTATCCCAACCACCTTGCAAGGATGATTGTCGCCTAGAGTCACTGATCCCTCATCTGTCTTGGTTTATGTCGCAAACCAAGACCTGTGTGGTGTGTAGTGATGTGAGCACGCAGAGTCTAGTGTCCACTCCTCTGTGTAATGCCTGAGACCATCTGATACCACAAGTAGATCATCCTCCACCTACTGCCCAGCAACTGCACTCACTGATTCTGAGCCACTTCTTTCTCCCTTCTTGCTCTTCCATAGTGGACATTCTTGCTTGAAGTGCCCGAACTCGTTGCACTTGAAGCATTTCATCTCTTTCTTTCCCTTCCTGGACTTGGACCGCCTCCTGGACTTGCTTCTGCCTCTGCCTCTACCTGTCCTCTCCCCTACTGCCAAACCCTCTTGGGGAGCTCGATCTTTGGTCAACTTTTCTCTTTGCTCATTAGACCTCAGCACCGAGACCATGTCCTCATATTCCAAAGTCTCCTTGCCGTAGAGCAGTGTAGTCACCAAAGAGTCATATGATCCTGGCAGCGAACACAAAAGCAACAGAGACTTGTCCTCCTCATCCAGCTTCACCCCGATATTCATCAACTCCGTGCACAACTGGTCGAATCTCTGAATATGGCCAATCACATCAGATCCCTCCTGCATCCGAAGACTGTACAACCTCTTCTTCAGCATTAGCTTGTTGCACATATTCTTCCCCATATACATGGTGTGCAACTTCGACCAAAGGCCCTTCGGGGTCTTTTCTTCCAGTACCGAATACAACACCGTATCCGTCAAACATCCTCTGATCATCGAGCATGCTTTCTTCTCCAAAGATGCCTACTGTCTATCTATCATTCCCTCAGGCTTCTCATCCAAAGCCTGATCCAGATCTGCTTGCACCAGAAGATCCTCCACCCGGATTTTTTGCATGGAAAAATTCTTCTTGCCATCAAACTTCTCGAAATCGACCTTCATATTGCTTCCCATGACTAGATCCAAGCCAAACAAGCAATATAAAATCAAGAAGTGTAGAATATACCTTGATGGTACCTTACTGAAAATTTTCAGCACTTGGGATCTTCAACTTCTTGTGCTTGGAACTGCTTCCTCACCATTGTGGCTCTGATACCAACTATTGGAGCACGATCCTAGCTTCTCCCATAGGCCTTGGGTGCAGCAGAACTAGTAACGAACAAATCTGGAGACTTTTGGACTCGATCGAAGGCCCTTGACGAAATCAGCCTGGTTGCTGTCTTCTTCGTCAGCCTTTCGTTCCAGATGAAGAATGCCTCTGAAATCACCTCTAAAAAATTCAAGATCTGGTACCCAACCAGATCAGGCCTGGATCGAGGTCTTTCAATTTGTAAATCTCAAATTAGGATATTCTAGATAGGAAAGAAGGTAGATGAAAACAGACCTTGCAGATCTGTCCTGCTACAGCCTTTCTTGTAGATCTGTTGATGGAGATCTCACCCGCACCTCAAATGACCTCAGATCAACTCCAGATTTGAGAAAAACTTGTACCAACCTCTTCTTAAGAGATTTCAGATCCTGGACCTGATGCTTGGGTAGCTACAAGAGAGGGAGAGGCAGATCTGGTTGGCGGCACAAAGGGGGAGGGGCTAGCACCTCCCTTGCTTTCCTGCCTTTTTTGAGACCTGGCAGCAAGAAACCCTAGGGTTTCTTACTCCTGGGGCATGGAGAATGGCTGGAGAGAGAGCGAAAAGGGAGAGAGAGACTTGGGAAAAAGAGTTGTCTATTACTTGGCTTGATCAAACCTATACAATACATGTATATATAAACACAGGGTCAAGTGACCCAAACCCAAAACTCCCTTGACCAACTCTATGGAAGATTAGGTTAACCCAAGCCCATGTACACCCATGACTCGACCTAATCTCACCTATCCTAGGCCCAGACCTGGCCCATAAAGAGTTGGTCCCTTGAGACCCACATAACCTAGACCTCAAGAACCCGAAAGGCCCACAGCCTTTCAACCTAGGGCCCAACTAGCCCTAGAGCCTCCATGAAGCCCTCATGAATGATGGACCTTAGCCTTAGCCTTGGTCCCTTAGGCCTTGGGCACACCACCTGGATTACAACAAGTACATACCAATCTGATCCTAGAGAAAACTATTGGAAAGTGGTTAAAGCCATCCTTAATTATTTGAGAAATACTAAGGACCAATGGTTGGTTTATGGCGAGTCAGACCTGAAACTTGTAGGATTCACAGACTCCAGCTTTCAATCTGACTATGATGACAGCAGAAGCATATCGGGTTATATCTTTACTCTGAATGGTGGAGCTATCTGCTGGAAGAGTTTTAAGCAGCATACTATGGCAGACTCTATTTGTGAGGCAGAGTCCTGCTCTATTGCGACAGCACTGGTGCCATAGCTCAAGCAAATGAACCCAAAGCACACCAACGGATGAAGCATATTTTTGTCACTTTCACCTGGTCTGGGAGATCGTGGATCGAGGTGATGTCGACCTTCAAAAGATCGACAGAAAGGAGAACCTGGCTGACCCCTTTACTAAAGCTCTAGTAATAAAGGAGTTCGATAACCACAAGTCGAAGATGGGTATTAGATACTGTGTCGAGTGGCTTTAGGACAAGTGAGAGTTGTTGAAAAATATGTCCCAAAAGTCAATCATCAAGTTATTGATGGTTGAGCAAACTTGTATTATAATTGATTTATTAATAAATAAAATATATTTTTGATATTTTTATCATAAGTTTTCATCTTTTAATGAACTCCATTGTTGTGATGAAGTTCTTGAGACTATTTAGATTCAATAAAGAAAGGATTTATCGATTAGTCCTTAAAACTGTTCACGACCAAATGATAGGCTGTTAATAAGGACAATAGCTTCTATCGAGCATAGGTCGCTGTAGGCCATATGGGTTGGTTGTTCTCTTAACCAAGGAGTGTGGAGACACTGGTATGGCATACAGATGAGATGTAAGGGTACATCAACGTTGAATGTGACCAACTCCAGAGTATTCTGCTGTCGAGAATGTCTCTGATGGGATATAGGTATAAGTGTCTCTTAGACCTAAGATCGCCTCAATGACTTGCAAGCAACTCACTGTGCTTTGGTACTGGACTAACTGAATTTTTAATTCAGTGACGGAAGGCTTCTGGGCACAGTCAAGTACTTGTAAAGTCAGAGTGTGATCAAGATGAGATTGACCACTCCAAGAGTTGGAGAAGAATGAGTCGCTATATTTCAATTTAGCAAAATCTTGGCCAGGGTAATCCCTCAAATGGATTTGATATTTTGAAATACAATGTGGACAACCTGATCAGAGTTGACAATTGAACTCTGAGGTGTCTTATGAGCATTTTGATCAAAAGGATGAATTATATGGAAACTATATCTGCATGGGTTCTAAGGATGTTGTTCTACACATTCGACCTATCCGACCGTCGGGTACCATTGCTAGATGGTCACTTTGATTGATATAAAAATTTATTCCTATACTACTAGCTTAGGTTTGGACCTATGAGGTCACATACATTAGAGTTCATGATCCGATCGGATAGTTGATCAATGATTAAGAATCGTTCTAGGGTTAAACGATCAATACGATTGACATTTAACCTAGTGCAAGTGTTGTAGGAGGATCGATTAGCAATTTGATTGCTAATTAGCTTCATTTGATTAAGCCAATGGGCTAAGATTAAGTCTAATTGAATATAATTTGATTAGATTTGATTTAGGCTTGATTGGATCAAGTCCAATTGGTTTATTGGATAAGCCAAGTGCAAGAAAAAATTAATCTTAGTTCAATTAGGACTTGGGTCAACCTAATTTTTAATTCGGTTAGAAATTAAATTAGATTTAAATCTAATTTAATCTGATTAAATTAGATTCTTAATTTGGTTAAGATCTATTTTAATTGGATTGATTTGGTTTTGGTTTGATTTGGTTTGAGAAACCAAATTTGAACAAGTCATAGATTGAACCTTAGTAAGACTAGGATTCCACCTTGCGCCACCTTAGCCCCCCACACCCACTCTCTCTTATTTTGTGTGATAAAACCTTCTCTCCTAGGCCTTCATGCACGTCCAAAGCTTTTCACTCTTTTTCTCTTACATGGAATGTGGTTGTAGACCAAGTCAAAGTAGAAATTAGTTTGGATTTCAAATTCTATGAGATAGAATTTTAAGAAACCAAAACTCTTTTCTTATGGCACTGATTTTATTCAGATTTTTTTTGAAATTTTTATAGATTTTATGACACATATTGTGCACCCTTTGGTGGTGGTCCATGGCAGAAAAAGAAGGAGGGGGTGCCCATGAGTTGGGCACCCCTTGTCTTGCCCTATTTGGATTTTCCTTTATTAGGTATTTGACCTAGACAAGAATTCTTCATATCTCATTATTTAAGATAAATTTTTTCTTGATATTTTTGTGGATTATATATCATTGAGAGACCTTTTAGGTGTATGAAAATTAGAGAGAAAGAGTATTGGGGCATAGAGATATAATAGATACAAAATTAGATGTCTAGGTGAGAGCAAAGAGAAGAAGAAGAGGGTCTTCTTCTAGGGTTGCTGTGTTCACCTCTTCCCTTCCTCCATCTATGAGTTCTCTGAGAGTGTCTCATATCTAAAACTCTTTTTTCTATTTTTCATCTTTGGAAGAGTCCAAATCAAGAAGAAGGAGGTATCTGATCGACCATCGAAGAAGGATCAGCATAGTACTAGCATACTGTGCTGATTTCCTGGATCAGGACTTCTGATCGTAATTCATAGGCTTGTGTGGATGGCTCTTAGAGGCTGGATGTGTGTGCGGCTTGCAACATCATTCTCAAGCCCAGATCAACGAAGTTAGAACATCTAACTTGCAAGGTAATAGATCTGATCTATTATATTTTACATACATTAGATGTAGTATAGAAACATGTTGATATGATCAACATGTAGTTCTTGCTCTTTATATTTTAATTTCTGATTTAATGCCATGTAATAGTTATATAATAGGATCTTAGATCTAGAGATTCTCTAGTTTTATAAGATAAATTTTGATTTATTTTAATCTTTCGCTGTCTAATCTTGAAAAAATTTCAAGATCTAATCCTGAAACCCTAGATCTGGTTCCTTCACCTTTTCCTTAGCATGTGAAGTTTGGGCACCAACCCCTTGGTGTAGAGACCTTTGGCATCCCAACTTCCAGGTATGAGGCATCACATTGAAGCTCTTCTTTCTCCCCTCTTTGCTGCCTTGAGAGGGTATAAGGATCTGTGGCTTTTTCCTGCAATGTCTGACGTGCGCACAAAAGTAGAGAGTTTGTACATTCAAATCTTTGTGAGGCTTTGGATTCAGAATCCTTTGAGGATTTGATCTCTATTTACTGTGAATCAAGTAAAATATAAAATCTTTATTAGCTTATTATAGAAAAATTTTAAGATACTCCTTGGCAATCCATTCATGAATCACCTCATTTTCTTCAGGAAGTGCATGTATTGGCTTAGCTTGAATAGGTTCTATAGGTTCTATGATCCGTTGTTCTTCAGAGACTCTCTCTTCGAGCTCAATTTTTCTCCCACTATCTCTGTCTTGAATAAACTATTTTTTTAAGAAGATAGTATGTCAGCTCACAACTATATTGTGATCCTCTGAAAAGTAAAAGTAATATCCCAAAGACTCTTTCGGATACCTAATGAAATAAGCCCTCTTGGACCTAACCTCTAACTTGTCCACCTGTAGTTGCTTAATATGGGTTGGACATCACCAAATCCTAAGATGACCAAGACTTGGTTTCTTACCACACCGCATCTCATATGGCATGGTAGGAATAGATTTAAAGGAAACCATATTCAATATGTAAATAGAAATAAGTAAAGCATGTCTCCAAAAAAATAAAGAAAGATCAATAAAGCTCATCATAGATAAAACAATATCCAATAGGATTCAATTTCTCTACTCTGACTATTGGGATGCGCAGGAGTTTCATGTATGCATTTCAAAAATTTTACAGTGAAAGAATATTAGATTAAACTATTTAATCTACAAATGCATGCATAAGATCTAATCTTAAAACTCCTACAAATAGATCTATGATATGAATTTACATGCATAAAAATCAAAATTTAAAACAACAAGCATGTGAACAAAAAATCAGCACACTGTGATAGATCTAATCTACCACAGTGAGGGTTCCGAACCCAATATCTGAGAATGGATAGTCGAACTCTATGATCAAGAACATGGATCAAGAAGTTCTTATTGATTCTTCACAGTCGCACAAGCATCCGACCTTTATGGATGGTCCACACGAAGTCTATGGATCGATCAGCCCTCCGCGAGACTGCTAGCTCATGCAATCTGAATCTGATGGCAGATCTGATTTGATCTCCTTCTTTGATCACCTCGAATCTTTTCGATGTCAAAGATAGATTAGAGGAGGATGCTAGATGGTGGAGAAAAATCAGATAAAGACTCTCTTCTTCTTGATTTTTTCCTCACCCAAAAACCTTAGAATGGTTCTAGGTCTCTCACCCGAGAGGAGATAGATCTCCTCCTTTGCACACACCAAGATGGTATAAACCCACCCCAAACCTCATGCCCCAAAAGAGATATTCAACCCATCTTTTCTCTACTATCTCACGGTAAAACCCAGAGAGTTATGGTGCACAAAAAGATTTCATCTTTTTATGTTAACTGGCATCATCAGATTAGGCAGGATAAGAGCCAGAGTTTGTAGCAATTCAAACTCTTTTGAATTTCAATTAAACTTTGACTTTCTCTCATCCTTATCTGACCAAAAGAGAGGCCGACCAGAGGGTTTTGGGCATGGAAATCAACTAGAAGCTATTCCTTTATGTCGCACAAAGCAGATACCTTCACAAGAGTCGGTGGGTGGGTAGACAAGGATAAGAAGTTTGATTGAAATTCAAAGTCCCACTTGAACTCAAACCAAACAACCAATACCTATCCAAAGTGGGTGACAAAAAGGGGTGTTAACTTCTAGGTTTCTATGTGCAAACTATTTTTGTGTGATGAGATATGGCATGTAACTTTCTGGGTGGTGCAAGGGAGAGAGAGTTCCATTCATTTGGGACTCTAGGATTTAGCCAATTAAATTTCTTTCAAACCCAATCCAATTAGATCCAAATAAAATATGATAAATCTAATCTAATTAAACTCTCATAATCTCAATTAAATCTAATCAAATCAATAATTTAATTGAGCTATAGACCCGATCAAATCAGAATCAATTCTCCCTTACCGATTAGGTCATCTCATAACTTAATCAGATCTGACCTAATTGAATCTTATTCAATCAGACTTGATCCAGACTTTAATGCTCAATCAAATTGAGTTAATTAGTGATCTAATCACTAACTAATCCTTCATTAATGATAGAGTTTCAGTCTAGTGGGACTATTCATCAGAGTCCCCATCCAATGGGACTCTTCACCAGAGTCCTAATCAGTGGGACTCTTCAGATTAGCCATCCGATCAGAGAGAAACTTCTAATATATGTGATCCCATAGATTCAAACCTAAGTCAGTAGCACAGAAATAGATTTCTGTACCAATCAAAGTAACCATCTAGCAATGGTATCCGATATCTGGATAGACCGAATGTATGTAAAGCAACACTCAAGAACCTACTTGGATACAGTTGTAGTATAATTCATCCCTTTGACCCTTAATGCAAGGATGATTTAAAGTTTAAACTATCAACTCTTAATAGTACATCCATTATGTGTCTCAACCTAATAAATCCTGTGACTGCTCACAAAGATTGCCCTAGTCAAAGTCTTACTCAATTGAAACACAAAGCATTCTCTCTAATCTCTTGGAGTGGTCAATTCTATCTTGTCTCACGCACCGACTTTACAAGTACTAAATTAAAAATTCAGATAGTCTGGCATCAGTATAATGAGTTGCTTACAAGTCACCATGGTGATCTCAAGTCGGAGAGACACTTATACCCATATCCCTTCAGATTAACTCTTGACAGCAGAGTACTCCAGAGTTGGTCACGTTCAGTAAAATATACTCCTATATTTCACCTGCATGCCATACCAGCGTCTCCACACTCTTTAGTTAAGAGGACAATCAATTTATATGGCACACAATGACCTACACTTGATATGCCTATCATCCTAATAATAGCATATCAATTGGTCACGAACTCATTTAAGGACTAAATGATAAATCCTTCTTTATCAATTTAAAATAATCGTAAAGACTTTCATCATAATACAGAAGTTTGATATAGAAAATATACAAATTTATGATAAAAATTGCTAAATAAATATTTTATTAATAATTAATTTATATATAATTATATCAAATAGCACAACCATCAACAGACTGAAGATTGATTTTGGAACATATTTTCCAACAACTCCCACTTGTACTAAACCCATTTTATGATCTTTAAACTCCTTTACCACAAGGGCTTTAGTGAATGGGTCAGTCAAATTCTCTTTTTCATTGATCTTCTGAAGGTCGACGTCATCTCGATCCACGATCTCTCAGACAAGGTGGTAGCGACGTAGAATATGCTTCATCCACTGATATGCCTTCGGCTCCTTTGTCTGAGCTATGGCTCCAGTACTGTCGCAATAAAGCAAAACTAGACCATCGATGGAGGGTGCCACTTCAAGCTTGGTGATGAACTTTCTTAGCCACACGGCTTCTTTCACAGCATTAGATGCCATGATATACTCCACTTCGCATACTGAGTCGGCCATATGTACTGCTTGAAATTTTTTCAGCAGATAGCTCCATCATTTTGGATAAAGATATATCCTAATACGCTTTTGCTATCATCATGATCTGACTAAAAATTGAAATTAGTGTATCCCATGAGTTTCAAATCAAATTTTTCATAAACGAGCCACTGATCCTTAGTATTTCTCAAATACTTAAAGATGATTTTTGTAATATTCTAATGGTTCTTATCCAGATCTGATTGGTCTCTGCTTACTACTCCTAGTGAGTATACCACATCCAATCTCGTACATGTCATGGCATACATTATAGAATCCACTATCGAGGCATATGGGATTCTACTCATATGCTCTCTCTCTTGAGGGGTTGTCGGACAATCCTTCTTTGAGAGAAAAATTTTATAGCCTATCAGAAGATAGCCTTTCTGAAATTCTCCATACTGAAATATTTCAGTATGGTATCTATGTATGTAGATAGGGAGAGTCCAAGTAGCTTTTTAGATCTATCCCTATAGATCTTTATCCCCAGGATGTAGGCTGCTTCTCTCAGATCTTTCATGGAGAACTGTGATGACAGCCACACTTTTATTCCTTATAATGCAGGAACATCATTCCCGATTAAGAGAATATCATCTACATACAAAATAAGAAGTACAATTACTGAACCATTAGCCCACTTATATATGCAGAGTTTCTCTCCATTCTTAATGAAGCCATACATTTTGATCACCTTATCAAAACGTATGTTTCAACTTCGAAATGCTTACTTCAATCCATAAAATCTCTAAAGTTTGCACACCTTGGACTCATCTGTGGATGTGAGCTCTTCAAGTTGTATCATATACACCTCTTCGTTTAGCCCTCCATGTAGAAAAGTTATCTTCACATCCATTTACCAGACTTTATAATCCAGGTATACTGCTATTACCAGCATAATCCGAATAGACTTAAGTATTGCTACAAAAGAAAATATCTCATCATAGTCAATACCATAACGTTAACGATACCCTTTAGCAACCAGACGAGCTTTATGGGTCTCTACCTTCCCATCTACGCCTCTTTTTCTTTTGAAAATTCACTTATATCTAATGAATTTTATCTCTTTAGGTAGATCAACTAATGTCCCTACATCATTGATCTTCATGGACTCCATTTCAGATTTCATGGCTTTAAGCCATTTCTTAGAGTCGGATCTCTGCATTGCATCCATGTAGGTGACTGGATCCTCATTGTTTTCATCGAGCTTAACAAGATCCCCATCCCAGACCAAGAAACCTAAGTGTCTGTCTGACTAACATGGTACTCTACCAAATCTCTTTAAGAATGATTCTATATTGGGCTCCGAATTTAATCTAATCAAATTCGGTTCAGATTCACTCACTAGTGTCGGTTCTTCTTATTGGAATTCATGTGTAGGGGCATGCATGTGTGTTTCAATTTTTTTTTCTAAATATCATAAAGAAATAATAGATTAAAATATTTTTAATCTAAATCATGCATGCATAAAAATATAAACCATAAGGATCAACTTCATATACTAAAATTGTATATATGCTGAAATTTAACATGTGATCGAATCACATACCTATTTTATAATTTTTTTTTTAAATCTAGAACAGAAAGAAAAAAGATTTTCTTCTAGCCATACAAATATCTAGCCTCCATGGGTATCCACTCAGAATCAGCCTAGAATATCCTCTTCAAGTTGAATTTTTTACTCTAAGAAAATTCAGCCTGTTGAATCTGAATGAAGCTTGGATCGTAATCAACTCTTGATCTCTTTCCTTGATCTTCTTCTTCTCTTCTTCTCTTACCTTTCTCCCTTATTTTGTGCTGCTACCAAACACTAAGAACCTATAGCAAAGAGGATGCCCAACAGCCTTGGCATGGAGGAGAAGTGGGATGCCCCAACAAGGGAGGATGTGTGGACATCCAAGGGAGGAGAGAAAGGGAGAGGAAGAGAGGGTGTGGGGGTTTTAAGAGAGGTGTGGGGTGCTGGTTTGGATTCTCTAGAGACCTTAGAGGAGGTTCCTTTAAATAGGCACAAAGATTGAATCCTATTCAATCTCATAATACAAATCCTACGTGCATTAGGTTTTCTAATAACTTAAGTTTTTCAACTTCCATTAGTAATCCTTTTAGGCACCAACTCTTGGAGCCCTTACACCCACTAATTCATACCCTCTTTTGCACCCAAGGGATGCCCCATATGAAATCCATAAGCCCTCTAATCATGGGACACGTCCAACTTGATCAAATCAAGGTGGTGCCCAAGAATAACTATCAAGGAATAAATCAAGAACTTGCATCCTTAATTTATATGATCCAAAATCTTAGACACCCAACAATTGGAGTCCAATAAATCTAATTCATGTAGGTTATTAGCAGATAATGAAGTTTGAATTATCTTATCAAATAAAAAATTCAAATAAAAAGAGAAAATTAGGTCCAACCATGTGCTAACAAGGTTACCTTAAATCCAATCGGATTTTTCTAAACCTAATTGATGGTTCATAAGCTCAATTGCTTATTTTAGACCTAATCCCTTTATCGTTTGACCTCATAGATTTAATTCTATCTGGTTGTGAGATATACAATGATCTCTATCAAAGTATCATTGAAATTCTTTTTAATAGATCAGAACAATTCCACTCTAACTCATCAAGAATTGTCGATCCAGAACAATCCTAGTGAGCTCTCACAATCTACCAGTGATACCTAGCAGTATATAGTGGCAACCCAATAGAATCGAAATGAACTTCTAGGTTTAGTTAACATATGATTCAGTCCCTCTATCATGAGTTTCAACTAGATGGCAGGTCATGGATAAATCGTCAAACCTCAACATCAATCATATGACAGATTCGATTAGCTCAAGTCCAATTATGATTTCTATGAAAACTCTTTGCCATCAATCATATTTTTGTGACCACAGACTCTCGAACTTAACCTCTCAAATTTTATAGGACTACTACTCTCTATCAAGATCGATAGATCCCATCTTGATGTGCATCGTACTTCTATAGTGGACCAACTGTCACCAACATCCACTACAAAGGCTCATTGAGACCTATGTTTATGTATCAATCAAACTCCAACAGCCTTACTGCAAGTAGTAGTACCATCTCAGATCAAAAGACTATTCACACAACTATAGCATCAAGACAATCACTAACGATTGAATAGAAATTCAAGTGATCTCTCGTATGATCATGCTCAATACTAGTTATTCTCTAACAACTATCCGCACTCGTTGTCCAGTGTCTCTACATTGTAGACTAGAGATCCAACTATCTCAAAGGAAGCGATCTATGTGCCAGTCTATCTGAATCGATCACCATCCTCATGATAATTTTATGATTAAAAATATTTAGGAATTAAATACATGTCTCTAATTCTTAATACTTTGAGAATATGTATCAAAAATTAATTTCATGGATGATTCAAAGACACATCACATTTGAATGAATAATAAATTTATCCTTTATTAATCAAATCAATGTATTAAGTACAAAATTGTGTTCTTGAGTTATTACAATGTGTCAGCCATATTGGCTTCTAAGACATACATCTAATAATCTTCTATTTAGACTAAAGCTAATTGGCCACTAATCTAAGTCCCATCTTCTCAAGGTGGACTTCCATTTTCAATTGGCTCAATTACTTTATCAGCGGGTCTGTCATATTATCTATGGAGTCTACTCTTCACATTTCGATATATATTTTTTTGAGATAGTCGTGTATGATATGATACCGTCGCTCAATGTGCTTTGATTTCTGATGAGATCTCGGCTCCTTAGCAAGGCTATGGCTCCATTGCTGTCGTAGTAAAGTGGTATGGCATCCGATGTCATAACTCTAAATTTTGTGTGATGAACTTCTTGAATCAGAAGCCTTCCTTTGCAGCATCGGGAGCAGTGACATACTCAGCCTCTGTGGTGGAATCCGTTATGATGGATTGCTTGGAACTCTTCCAGCTAACTGCACCACTATTGCAAATGAACACATATCCTGATGTAGACTTTCTATCATCAGGATCAGACATGAAGTCTAAGTCAGTATATCCCTTGACTCGTAACTCAAAACCTCCTTCAAAGATCAAGAACAAATCCTTAGCTCTTCTCAAGTACTTAAGGATGTTCTTCACAGCTATCCAGTGCTCCTCATTTAGATTTGACTGATACCTGCTCGTGACACTCACAGCAAGGGCAATATCAAATCAAGTACACAGCATGGCATACATAAGGCTTCCAATGATCGAGGCATAAGGAATCCTACTCATGCGCTATACTTCCTCAGATGTAGTCAGACACATCATCTTGGAAAGATTAATACTATGCCTAAGAGGCAAAAATCTTCTTTTTGAGTTTTTTATGCGAAACCTCTTCAGCACCTCTATATACAGCTTTTGTGATAGGCCTAACATCTGTTTAAATCTATCCCTATAGACCTTTATTCCAAGAATATAGGATGCTTCTCCTAAGTCTTTCATAGAGAATTTTTTGGACAACCATCTTTTGACCATGGTCAGCATGAGAATATCATTCTCAATGAGGAAAATATTATCCATGTAAATATGAAGAATGTTATTGCTCTCCCATTGATCTTTTTGTATACAAATGGTTCCTCTTCATTTTTGATAAAATCAAATGATTTGATCGCTTCATCAAAATGATGGTTCCAACTTCAAGAAGCTTACTTTAATCCATATATGGACTTTTGCAGCTTGTAGACTCTATAATCACCATCATCAGATGTGAAATCCAAAGGCTGCTCTATATAAAAATCTTCTTCAAGATATCCATTTAAGAAAGTAATTTTTACATCCATCTGTTAGATTTCATAATCATAGTAAGCTACAACAGAAAGCAGAGTGTAGATAGATTTTAGCATGACTACAGACGAGAAAGTTTTCTGTTAGTCAATGCCCTCACGCTGACTATAACCTTTTACCATAAGCCTAGCTTTATAGGTCTTTACCTTACCATCAGCATCTATTTTTCTTTTGTAGATCCATTTATACCCAATGGGTATAATATCCTCAGGTGGATCCACTAAGGTCTATACTTAGTTCGAGTGTAATTTCTGACTTCATTGCATCTAATCATTTCTCAAAATCAATGTCAGACATCATCTCATCAAAGGTATTAAGATCATCATTATGACTCTTATCTCCTGTAAGGAATATTTTTTTTACTTCCTTCGTAAACATACCGATGTACCTTTTAGGAGATCGGAAGATCCTACTAGATCTATGAGGTAGTAGAGGAACATCAACTACTGGCTCATGAATAATAGATTCTTGAGGATCTATAGCTCTTTGCTCTTCAAAGACCTTCTCTTCGAGCTTAACTAACCTCCCACTACCACCATCCTGAATAAACTATTTTTTTAAGAATATGGTATTTCAACTTACAATCACATTGTGATCTTGTGGAAAGTAAAAATAGTATCCCATGAATTTTTTTGGATATCCTATAAATCAAGCTATTACAGATCTATCCTCTAGTTTATCAGTCATCTATCTCTTGACATAGGCCAGACATCTCTAAATCTTAAGATAATCTAGACTCAGCTTCTTATCATACCATATCTCATACGGTGCTATAGGAATGGACTTTGATAGAACCTTATTCAATAGGTGAATTGCAGTTAACAAGGTAGGTGCCCAAAGATATAAGGATAAATTAGTGAAGCTCATAATGGACTTGACCATATCTAATAGGGTCATGTTCCTCCTTTCGGATATCCTGTTGAGCTGAGGTGTTCCAGAAGGAGTCCATTGAGACACTATGCCGCTGTCTTTAAAATATCTCAAAAATTTTTGACTAAGTTATTTACCTCCTCGATCAAATTGAAGAACCTTAACGGGCATGTCTGTTTGTTGTTCTACTTCACTTCTGAATTCTTTAAACTTTTCAAAGGCTTCAGACTTGTATTTCATCAGATACATATATCCATACCTAGACAGATCATCGATAAAGATAATGAAGTAGCTGTAACCATCTTTGGCCTACACATCAAATGGTCCACACACATCGGTATGTACCAGGGTAAGTAACTCAGTGGCCCTTTCCCCATGTCCTAGAAAGAGTAACTTGGCCATTTTTTCTCAAAGATAAAATTCATAAGCTGGATACGACTCTAGATTAAGAGAGTTAAGGATCCCATCCTTTTTAAGTTTGTTTGTCCTATCCTCTCCAATATGGCCTAGTCTATGATGCCACAGATACTTCTGGTTAATTTTATCTCTGGATCTTTTTTGACCTACGACACTCACTATTTGCTCATTTAAGTTCACATTCTCATCAATATGCAAGTGATATAGACTGTCAATTAAAAAATCTCTTATAATCAATTTATTTCATAAATAAATGAAATAAAAGTCTTTATTGAAATTAATTTCAAAATCTTTCTATGCTAGCACAGATACGGAAATCAAATTCCGACTAGCTATAGGAATAAAATAACAATCTTTTAAATCTAATCTAAAATCAGATAGTAATCGAAGAGAATAAGTGCCAATGACTTCTGCAGCAACTTTTACTCCATTGCTAATCCGAAAGATCATGTCACCTTTTCTCAACCTCCTACTTTCTATTAGACCCTGCATTGAAGTACATATATGAGCACTCAAATCAGAATTCAATACCCAACTAGAAGTAGAAGAAACCATAAGGTTAGATTCAATTATGAGCATACCTTCCGAAGGTTTATCATCCTTTTTGGTCTATAGGCTCTCCAGGTAAAGTGGATAGTTTCTCCTCCAATGGACTTCAGCATCACAGTGGAAACACTTTCCCTTTGCTTCGGCCTTCTTAGGAACTTTCTTCTTTGACTTGCTCTCTTTCTTCTACTTCTTAGTGGATTTAATCTTTTTTTTTCAGTAGACTTTCTCTTAGAAGAAGTCTGCTCCACAACGAGAACAGTGCCCTTTGAACTCTTCAAGGTTCCTTCAGTAGTGACCAACATGTTAACCAGTTCGGGTATAGTGCAATCGAGTTTATTCATATAAAAATTTATAATAAATTGACTATATGAACTCGTAAGGGATTGAAGGATTAGATTTATCTGTAATTCCTTTTGCATTTCAAGCTTGAGCTTCCCAAGCTCCTCAATGTCCTTGATCACTGTCATACAATGCTCATGAACCGACTGTCCTTCATGCATCTTCAAGTTGAAGAGTCTCTTAGATACTTTAAAGTGTGCAGTACGGCTTTGCTCACATACAACTCTTGCAAGTGAGTGATCATAGCCCTGGCAGTGAACATATGTTCATGCTGACTTTGCAACTCATTTGACATAGATGCCAGCACATAGCGCTTGACCCAACTATCTTCATCCGTCCACTTTTTAAAAGCAGCTCTTTGCTCGACAGTAGGATGGTTTGATAATACTATAGGTTCCTGATCGAGTACATGATTTAATTTTTTTGAGGTCAGAACAATCCTAAAGTTTCTAAGCCAGTCTTTGTAATTAGTTCTGATCAAATGATTGGTTTCAAGGATGTGGGCTAGAGAGTTTGAGGCTGACATTATTTAACTACGAGAGTAGAGATTTAAGTTAGATTTTTGTACTTTAATGTTATATTTACTTCTAGAGATTTTAAGATGCAAACAATGACTTCCACTAATTTTTTAGATCTCTCCACTCTCTGGGTGGAAAACGAAAATCCTAACACGATAAAAAAAATTTAGTGGATACTATGGTCCCATCGATGCCATGTACCTTACCTAACAGTTATTGATAATATGTACACCGATGCATAAGCAACTCTTTATCCAAATACTTCTCTAAGCATATTGCAGTGATTTGATCTCTAAGTCATATAGGCTCACCTAACAGTTATTGACCATACTCCTTAGTTAAGTTCGATCCACCATTCACAAGCAGGTGCAAGGCCGTCATTGGGTCCCTCACCTAAAAGTTATTGGGCCCAACCCCATCTTTATCTTGAAGCAACTCTTTGCTAATAAAGTGGTTGCGTATTTTCGGTGCAACTGAACCATTATAACTAGTCGAAAATAATCAACACCAATAGCATGCCCGCACATCTATAATAGTGAAAGATCTATGAACTTAATATTTATGGAGAGATTTAAGTTTAGATCTCATCTAATCAGTCATCATATGACCGATCTAATTCATATAGGTTAAATCAAATCGCTAAGCAACGTTATGAAGACTCAATCTTCCAAATTGATCAGGTAAGTAAAGATTGGTGGGGTCCCCCCATTGCTTTTCTTAGATATCAATAAATTATCCAGATAAGCTAACAAAACTAATTAAATAATCACATCTCAATTACTTACCTTAGACACCAATAGATCAATTGGTCTAAATAGGTTAACTCAAGTGAATCAAGCTCAAACAAACGAGCCAAATTAGATCTTTAGGTTAATCGATTCTACATATGAGATTCAATCGATTTGATCAACAACAATTACATGATCATTTAACTTAATCAATCTAATCTTAATCAACACTTGACTCGATTTGATAAATTACTTAATCGAATAAGATTCATATGATTCAAATTATAAACCTCAGATGCAATCCTATTACATGACCTAACTTTTGATTTTTTCATAACCAAAACCCTCGTGCACAAACACAAATTTCAGATTCTAAAATCAAATTTTAGATCTAAATTCTTTACATAAAAGGTAAGTTTTAAATTATGAAAATAATTTTTAGATTTAATATACAAACATATATCTCATATATGCATATAAAATTCAGATCTAAATAAAATTTAAATCAACAACATGATGTCATATATCTCATGTAGTAATTATGGATCATATTGAAAATAATTTTATGACCTAAATATGCAATCACATATCTCATATATAAATCATGAATTAGATTATATAAAATTTTAGATTTATGCATGCATCTACATATCATATGAACATGAACTAGAAACTGTTTTAAACCAAAATTTAGATCTATGTATGCTTTAACATATCAATTATATGTTCTAAAATCAAATCCAAAATAAAATTTTAGATTCAAAGATTCATCTATATATCTCATGTATCAAAAAAAATTCAGATTTTGAAACTCTTTTCAAAATATATATGTCAATTTTCAGCATATGAAACCCGTGGCTCTGATACCACCGTTGGAATTTATGTGTAGGGGCATACATGTGTGTTTCAAAATTTTATATTCTAAATACTACAGCAGAATAGTAAATTAAAATATTTTTAATCTAAATCATGTATGCATAAAAATATAAACCACAAAGGTCTACTTCATATGCTAAAATTGTACATATGCTGAAATTTAACATATGATCGAATCACATACCTGTTTCATAATTTTTGTTTTCAAATCTGGATCTGAAAGAGAAAAAGTTTTCTTCTAGCTGTACAAGTATCCAACCTCTATAAATATCCACTCAAAATTAGTTTAGAACAGTCCTCTTCAAGTTGAATTTTCTTCTCTAAGAAAATTCAGCCTGCTGAATCTGAATGAAGTCTGGATCATGATCAACTCTTGATCTCTTTTTTTGATCTTCTTCTTCTCTTCTTTTCTTGCCTTTCTTTATTTCTTTGTACTGCTACCAAACACCAGAAACTAGTAGCAAAGAGGATGCCCAACAGCCTTAGCATGGAGGAGAAGTGGGATGCCCCAATGAGAGAGGATGTGTGGATGTCCAAGGGAGGAGAGAAAGGGAGAGGAAGAGAGGGTGTGGGGTGCTAGTTTGGATTCTCTAGGGACCTTAGAAGAGGTCCCTTTAAATAGGCATAAGGATTGAATCCTATTCAATCTCATAATATAAGTCCTACTTATATTAGGTTTCCTAATAACTTAAGTTATTCAACTTTCAGGTGCCAACTCTTGGAGTCCTTGCACCCACTAATTCACACTTTCTTTTGCACCCAAGAGATGTCTTATATGAAATTCATAAGTCCTCTAATCATGGGACATGCCCAACTTGATCAAATCAAGGTGGTGCCTAAGAATAACTATCAAGAAATAAATCAAGGACTTTCACCCTTAATTCATATGATCCAAAATCTTAGACACCCAACAATTAGAGTCCAATAAATCTAATTTATATAGGTTATTAGCAAGTAATTAAGTTTAAATTATCTTATCAAATAAGAAATCCAAATGAAAAAAAAAAAATTGGGTCCAACCATATGCTAGCAAGGTTACCTTGAATCCAATCGGATTTTTCTAAATCCAATTGACACTTCATAAGCTTAATTACTTATTTCAGGCCTAATCTCTTTATTGTGTGACCCCATAGGTTCAACTCTATCTGGTAGTGAGATATACAATGATCTCTATCAAAGTATCATTAAAACTCCTTTCAATGGATCGGAATAATTTCACTCTAACTCATCAAGAATTGTCGATTCAGAACAACCCTAGTAAGCTCTCACAATCCACCAGTGACATCTAGTAATATGTAGTAGCAATCCAGTAGAATCGAAATGAACCTCTAGGTGTAGTTAACATGTGATTCAATCTCTTTATCTTGAGTTTCAACTAGATGGTAGGTCATGGATAAATCATCAAATCTCAACATCAGTCATATGATAGGTTCGATCAGCTCAAGTCTAATTGTGACTTCTATGAAAACTCTTTTCCATCAATCATACTGCTGTGGCCATAGACTCTCGAATTTAATCTCTCAAATCTCATAGGACTACTCTCTATCAAGATCAATAGATCCCATCTTGATGCGCATCCTACTTTTACAGTGGACCAACTGTCACCAACATCCACTATAAGGGCTCATTGAGATCCATATTTATATGTCAATCAAACTCCAGCAGCCTTACTGCGAGTAGTAGTACCATCTCAAATCAAAAGATCATTCACATAACTAAAGCATCGAGACAATCATTGATGATTGAATAGAAATCCAAATGATCTCTTGTATGGTCATGCTCAGTACTAGTTGTTCTCTAACAACTATCCGCACTCGTCGTCCAGTATTTCTACACTATAGACTAGAGATCCATCTATCTCAAAAGAAGTGATCTGTACATCAATCAATCCAGATCGATCACCGTTCTTATGATGATCCTATGATCAGGAGCATTTAGAAATTAAATACATATCTCTAATTCTTAACACCTTGAGAATATGTATCGAAAATTAATTCTATAGATGATTCAAGGATACATCACACTTGAATGAATAATAAATTTATCTTTTTATTGATCAAATCAATATATTAAGTACAAAATTATATCCTAGAGTTATTACAATGTGTTAGCCATATTGGTTTCTAAGACATACATCTAACACTTCTACCTGTCAAACTTCATCAAGCTCGACTTTAGAGGCACTTGTTCCTTCACTAAAGAACTCATTTTTCAAAAAGTAAGTCTTACTGCTGACAAATATCTTTGGTTCAGCAAGGAGGTAAAAGTAATATCTTTTCATTTTCTTGGGGTATCCTACAAAATTATACTTGTTGGATCTAGGTCCGAGTTTATCATTTGTAATCGTTTGACATAAGCCGAACACCCTCAGACCTTAAGATAAGTGAGGTTCGGCTTACATCCTGACCATATCTTATATGATGTTTTGCTAACTGACTTGCTCGAAATATTATTGAGTACAAAATAAGCTATCTTAAGTGCATATCCCCAAAAAAAGATCAACAAACTTGTAGACCCCATCATGGATCGAACCATGTCCAACAAGATTCGATTCCTCTTTTTTGAGCTGTCATTATGCTGTAGTATCCCTAGAGGGATCCATTGCGAGAGAATCTCATTCTCTCTAAGACATATCAGAAATTCACTAGAAAAGTATTCACCCCCTTGGTCAGATCAAAGAATTTTAATACTTTTTTCAATTTATTTCTCTAATTTATTACAGAATCATTTGAACATTTTAAATGATTCAGACTTATGTTTCATCAAGTAGACATATCCATATCTAGATAAGTTATCTATGAATATAATAAAATAGCTATACCCTCCTCTGGCACTAATGCTTATAAGTCCACAAACATCACAATGTATTAGATCTAGAACTTGACTAGCTCGTTCACCTTTTTCAATAAAAGAAGATTTAATCATCTTCTCAAGAAGACAAGACTCACAGATCGGCAATGATTCACAATCATTGATATTACCCTCTTGTACTAACCTGTTTATCTTGTTCTTGTTAATGTGATCAAGCTTGTAATGCCAAAGATAGGTATCTATGACATTATCTAACTTTGATCATTTATTTGGAGTATACATTACACTCACAGACTGTGATAAAATATAGATGTCATTTTTTAATTATCTTCATATTATTGTAATATCATTCATAATAATATCACAATAATGATCCTTTATTGATAAACTATAACCATCTTTGGCCAAAAGATCAATAGAGATTATATTCATCAAGAAAGATGGACAATAGTGACAATCACTTAAAATGATACTATTAGATTTGAAAATAAGCTCGACGACTTCCAAAGTCAGGATTAGAACTTGACTTCCATCTCCCACATTTAGGAATCTCTCGCTGTTCTCAAATTTTCTATTAATTTGAAGTCTTTGCAATGAATTGCATATGTGAACTGGACTTTCGATATTCAATACCCAGGTACTAGTGTCACATATAGCAAAATTATAAGGTATTATCATATAAGCACCTTGACCAACAACTAATTGCTCATTTCTCTTTAGCCTATTTGGGTCAAAGTCTGCTTGACTCGATTCAGTCCTAAACTTTTTAGCTAGATTAGACTCAAGACCAATGTTCAACTTCTGATACTGATTATCGAAGTTGGGTCCAATAAGCTCATCACTATCAAACGATAAGTAGAGCGATAAATTGCTAGCCATTTCTGAAAAGAAAGAAAAATACAGACCTAATTAGTATATGAATTAATCAAGTCTAAAGGTTCTTCCATTTTTTTATACGAATTGATAGCCTCTACCTCCAATTCAATGAATTATCTTAATTCCTTAGCAGGTACTAGAATCTACACAGACTGCATGCAGACTTGAGTATGGCTTGGCCAACCCATATGCATCTATGGGTAGGTTCTCAGTCAATTATTTTTTCAAATAATTTTTAGTAATTAATTTTATCTCAAGTTTAATTTTAGGAGGTGATGGGCCTCCACTGAAAGTCCTGGTTAGGTCCAACCATTAACATGAACCTACTCGATGATTCTAACTAATGAATAATAAAGTCTGAGTATAGCTCGACCAACCCAACCATTTATCAGATAGTACAACAGGGTCATCATATGATGAATAATAATTTTATCATTCAGAGAAATACCAGATGGATAGCGCCTGTAATGTCAATCAAAAATAATAGACCCATTACCATTCACCTTAATGGGAGATAATGATCTAGTTATCACCATAATTAGCTCATTTTATGAACATAATAATTTAAAAGATTTGATTAATATAATTTAATAAAATTAAATACACAAACCAATTAATCTCAATCTTTTCACTGACTTCATCAAGTCACATCAGGATGGACTAGAAATAAGCTAGTCCAACTAACAAGTTAGCAATCCTTCCACTAACTCCATCAAATCATGATGAGGATAAAAATAAGTCAAACTAGGAGCACCTAAATCAGTCACAACTGATTTTCTAGTTGGCATGAATCAAACCCCAATCGTTAAGTGATATGATCAAAATATGATTTACCATGTCAGTCAGGTAAGTGAGATTGGTGGGAGAGATATGCCATTAACTCATCATAGATCCAATCTATGCGAGTAGCTCCCAATTAAAGACCACTGATCAAAACTATCAAACTTATCTTAGACACCAACTGGTTAATCAGTTTCAATTAGATCAACTTATGGATTTGGATTCGACTGCTGAGCTTAAGGTCAAAGTCCATTTGGGTCTAATCAAAGACATGGACTCGACCAACTATAACTATTGTATTGGCTCTAGAAAAATTCTAATTTAATCTAATTTCTTTTCTTAGTCTATTTAATCTTTGATTCTAACCATAGGGTCTAACCCAATTAGAAGTATCTGATCAAGCTAACCCATAAATCCATCACCCATATTTTATACGAATGATATTGGATCTTTAATTCATAATTCTAGATCTAATATGTTCAATTTAATTCTCAATTAAGTTTGAGACTGTGGGTAGGAGTTCGATATTTGAAAATAATTTTAAATTTTATAAAATATTTTTATAATTAATTTTCATGTATGATTATTTAGATCTAAAACTTGAATCGACTCATCTATGGATTGAGCCGACTCATCACAATGAGTTGACTAAGTTTTGAGACTTAGTTGACTCATTGATAATAAATTATGAATCATAATTTTAGCCCATTTTATTAAGTCAACTCAACAGAAATTGAGTTGATTAACCAGGATCCTGAGTCAACCCAAACAAAATTGAGTCGACTCAACAATCAAACTACAATAATTACATTAATCTTAGATCAAAATAATTCTACATAAATAGTAATAAAATTAATCATAAATTATTTTAAAACTATTCTAAATATATTTATGATTCTAGATTTATTTGTAAAGATTAGATGTAACTACTTTTCATACAATATATCATATACACAATCCTAAGATTTTGCAAAAAAGTAAAATTTTTTTTTCACATTTATCTTCATAAGATTTAGTCACAATGACATCCCTACACATCAGAAGAGGACTCAATTAAATAAAAAAAAGAAAGATTTAATCTTTATTACCTCCTATGATCGAACAGTCTGGTGATAAATCTGATCCAATTACTTCGCTACTCAGATTATCTAATCTAAATAATTTAGATCTAATCTAAATTATTTAGATCTGATTATTATATTTTGATCATATCAAAATCAAATAATAATTATCATAAATAAATATTATGTCATATAGAATCATGGCTCAGATACCACTGTTGGGATGCGTAGGGGTTTCATGCATGTATTTTAAAATTTTATAGCAAAAAAAATATTAGATTAAACTATTAATCTATAAATGTATGCATAAGATGTAATCTTAAAACTCCTATAAATAGATTTATAATATAAATTTACATACATAAAAATCTAAATTTAAAACAACAAGCATGTGAACAAAAAATCAGCACACTGTGATAGATCTAATCTACCATAGTGAGGCTTCTGAACCTAATACCTGAGCATGGATAGTCGAACTTCATGATCGAGAATGTGAATCTGAAAGTCTTTCTTGGTCACTCATAGTGGCATAAGCATCCAACCTCTACGAATGGTCCACATGAAGCTCTCGGACCGATCAGCCCTCTGCGGGAGTGCTAGCTCATGCAGTCAGCTTCTGATGTCGGATCTAATTTGATCTTCTTCTTCAATCATCTCAGACCTTTTTGATGTTGAAGATAGATCAGAGAAAGATACTAGATGATGGAGGAAAATCAGATGAAGACTCTCTTCTCTTTGGTTTCTCCCTCACCCAAAAACTCTAGAATGATTCTAGGTCTCTCACCCGAGAGGAGATAGATCTCCTCCTTTGCACATGCCAAGATGGTATAAACCCACCCCAAACCTTATGCCCTAAATGAGATATTCAGCCCCTCTTTTCTCTACTATCTCATAGCAAAACCCAGAGAGTTATGTCACACAAAAAAGATTTCATCTTTTTATGTTAATCGGCATCATCAGATTAGGTAGGATAAGAGCCAGAGTTTGTAGCAATTCAAACTCTTTTAAATTTCAATTAAACTCTAACTTTCTCTCATCCTTATCTGACCAGAAGAGGGGCTGACCAAAGGGTTTTGGATATGGAAATAAATCAAAAGCTATTCATTTTTGTCATACAAAGCAGATACCTTCATAAGGGTCGACGGGTGGGTAGACAAGGATAAGAAGTTTGATTCAAATTCAAAGTCCCACTTGAACTCAAACCAAACAACCAATACCTATCCAAAGTGGGTGACAAAAAGGGGTGTTAGGTTCTAGTTCTCTACACACAAACTATTTTTGTGTGATGAGATATAGCATGTAACTTTTTGGGTGGCGTAAGGGAGAAAGAGTTCTGTTCATTTGGGACTCTAGGGTTTAGCCAATTGGATTTCTTTCAAACCCAATCCAATTAGACTCAAATAAAATATGATGAGCAGAATCTAATTAGACTCTCATAACTTTAATTAAATCTAATCAAATCAATAAATTAATTAAGACATAAATTCGATCAAATCAGGATCAATTCTCCCTTACCGATTAGGTCATCTCATAACCTAATCAGACCTGATTTGATTGAATCTAATTCAATCAGACATGATCTAAACTTTAATGCTCAATTAAATTAAATTAATTAGTGATCTAATCACTAACTAATTTTCTATTAATGATAGAGTCCCAGTCCAGCAAGACTCTTCACTAAAGTCCCAGTCTAGTAGGACTCTTTAGATTAGCCATCCTATCGGAGAGAAACTTCTAATGTGTGTGACTCCATAGGTTCGAATCTAAGCTGGTAAAATAGGAATAAATTTTTGTATCAATCAGAGTAACCATCTAGTAATGATACCCAATGTCTGGATAGATCGAATGTATGCAAAGCAACACTCAAGAACCTACTTGGATATAGTAACTGTATAATTCATCCCTTTGACCCTTGATGCAAGGATGACTTAGAGTTTAAACTGTCAACTCCTAACTGTACATTCATTATGTGTCTCAACCTAATAAATCATGTGACTTCTCACAAGGATTGTCCTGGCCAATGTCTTATTAAATTGAAACATAAAGTATTCTCTCCAATCCCTTGGAGTGGTCAATTTTATCTTGACTCACGCACCGACTTCACAAGTACTTGACTATGTCTAGAAATCTTTCAATCCTAAATTGGAAATTCAGATAATCTGACACCAAAGTATAGTGAGTTACTTGCAAGTCACTGTGGTGATCTCAGGTCGGAGGGACACTTATATCCATATCCCTTTGAAATAACTCTTAACGGAAGAGTACTCCAGAGTTGGTCATGTTTAGTGAAATGTACTCCTATATTTTGCCTACGTGCCATACCAGCATCTCATACTCTTTGGTTAAGAGGATAACTAACTTATATGGCACACAATGATCTACACTTGATGTGTCTATCATCTTAGTAATAGCATATCATTTGGCCGTGAACTCATTTAAGGACTCAATGATAAATCCTCTTTTATCGATTTAAAATAGTCCTAAGGACTTTTATCATAACACAGAAGTTCGATATAGAAGATGTATAAGCTTATGATAAAAATTTTTAAATAAATATTTTATTAATAATTAATTCATATACAGTTACATCAAATATCACAACCGTCAACAGACTGACGATTGACTTTGCGACACATTTTTCAACACCGACACCTCATTGAGTTGAGTTGTTCCTAGAGGAGTCCATTATGAGACTATCTATTTTTCTTTAGATAGTTCAAAAACTCCCCACTAAGGTATTCTTTTCTTCTATCTGATCAAAGAATCTTGAGAAGTTTTTTAGTTTGCTTTTTTACTTGATATCTGACTTCCTTGAATGTTTCAAAAGCTTCAGATTTATGTCTTATAAAATACACATAATTATATCATGAATAGTCATTAATAAAGATAAAGAAGTAAAGATGACCACTCCTAGTCTGCACATCGAATAGGCTACATACATCAGTGTATATCAGGATAAGTATCTCAGTGGTTCTCTCTCCTTATCCCATAAAAGGTAGTTTGATCATTTTTCATTGAAGATAGGATTCACAGACTGGATATGACATAAAATTTAATGAGCCAAGAAGCCCGTCTTTCTCCAATCTGTTAATCCTTTTCTTTTCAACATGACCAAGTCTGAGATGCCATATATACTTAGATTCATCTCATCTCTAAATCTCTTAGATCTACAGCACTCACTACGTGCTCAGAAACATTCACAAATACATCCATATACAAGTGATAGAGACTGTTAATCATAAAGCCACATGCAACCAATTTATTTCTAAAATAAATAGAATAGTAGTCTTTATCAAAATTAAAAATATAATCATCCTGCTTCAATGAAGAAATAGAACTCAAATTTCTACTAGCAGTAAGTATATAATAACAGTCTCTAAGTAACAGACTATGACCAGATGGTAGTCACAGAGAATAGGTGCCTCCAACAATAATAGCAACTCTTGCCTCGTCACCAACTTGTAAAGTCACTTCATCTTCCCTTAGCCCTCCACTTTTCTTTTGATCCTACATTGAAGTATATAAATGAAAACTAGAACCAAAATCTATAACCCAACTAGAAGTAAAGAAAATCATAAGGTTAGTTTCAATTACAAGCATATCTGACACACCTTCCAAAGGCATGTTCTCCTTCTATTCTTCAGGAGCTGTAGGTATATGGGATAGTTTCAATGGTTGTCAATGTTGTAGTGGAAACACCTTCCATTATCAGTGACCTTCTTTTTAGGAGTTTCTTTTTTTGGCTTACTCTGGATCTTCTACTTCTTCATGGACTTCTTCTTCCAATTAGACTTTCTCTAAGAAAAAGTAGACCACTCCATAGCAAGAACCGTATCCCTTGAACCCTTTAAGGTCTATTCAGCAGTTATCAATATATTTAACAATTCGATCTTGGTGCAGTCAATCTTATTCATATGCTAGTTTACTATAAACTACTAATACAAATCAGGAAAGGATTGCAGGATCAAATCAACTTACAATTTTTTATGTATTATTATATCGAGGTTCTCAAGCTCCTCTAAGTTTTTGATCATTGTCAAATAATGATCATGGACAGACTGTCCTTCATGCATCTTTGCTTTGAAAAGTCTTTTGGATACTTCATGACAATGCACTGATCAGCTCTGCTCACCATATAACTCTTTGAGGTGAGTCAACATAGCTCTGACAATCTTCATATCCTCATGCTGGCATTAAAGTTCATTTGACATCGATGCCATAATATAATACCTTATCTTGTTGTCATCATCCATCCATTTTTTCAATGCTTCCCTTTGGTCAGTCGTTGGATAGTTTGATAATGTCAGGATATCCTGATCGAGAATATAGCTTAACTTCTCAAAATTTAAAACTATTTTTAGGTTTTTGAGTTAGCCTTTATAATTAGTTTCGATTAGACAATTTGTTTCAAGAATGTAAGCAAGAGGGTTAAAAGCTGATATTTTGTTCCATAGAAATTAAAGATTCAAATTAGATTTTTGTATTTATTTTGAAAATTTTGTTTTAAGATCCTTTTAAAAAGAAACATACCTTCTACTATTTCTTCGAGTCTCTTACACTCTTCGGATAGAGAAATAAAAATCCTTCATGACTAGGATTTCAAGTGGATAATGCGGTTCCACCAATTTGATGCACCACCTCATCTAATAATTATTGACAACACATAAATCGATGAGTAGACAACTCTTATCCAATACTTCTCAAGCAAGTTATAGTGATCTTCGATCTCTAAGTCATTTAGGCCTTACTTAACAATTATTGATCTCATTCCTTAATTAAGTCAGACCCACCATTCAAATATGAAAGCAAAGCTGTTATTGGGTCCCTCACATACCTAACAATTATGGGGTCCAACCCCATCTTTATCCTATAGAATCTCATACTAATAGAGTGGTTATGCCTTTCCGATGCAATTGACCACTGTAAATGGCTGAGATAGTCAACATCAGTAAGATGCTCACACATCTACAACGATGGAAGACCACTTGCTCGACTTAATATTTATGAAGACATTAAATTCAAATCTTAATTTTTAATTATTTACATCTAATGCAAATAAAATTCATGAAACATGAATAAGAACTATTGATGATCATGAATCTAAGAAAAAAATTTGGGCTCGAGCCATTGAGTCAAAATCAGGGTCTATGGGTCACAAGTACAAGCACACACATATCATCTAGTTTGATCATCTTCAACTCCTTGAATTGATCCCAAGCAAGTCCTTGATCTGAGTGTGACCAACACTTTGATCCAACCTTAACCAATTGCTTGACTCGATCTGTGCTAGATGTATGCTGTAAGCTTGCATGTAATCAACCATTGACGTACAACCATACATAATATAACCCATAAAATATAATTAATTACAACCCATTAGATTAGATCTAACGAGACTCGCAGATCTTCAAATTACATAAATCTATTGATGCTTGCAGGCACCCAAAAATTAAATAATTTAAAATTATAGGATTCGCACACACAATACATCACAGAGATAAGTAAAAGGGTTACATCCTATGATCATCATCATATGTATCTCATACATGAACCACATGTACCTCATACCTGAAAAATAATAAATAATAGATTTGGATATTAATCATTTAACATTAATTCAAAACTTATTAAACAATCTATAAATCATTTAGTTCATAATCCTATTTGCTTGTGATCAGTCATCACAACAAAGATCATGAAAAATAAAAAAGAATAATCTAGAATATCCAAATATATTAACTTAATCTTAAAATGTATGAGGATAGCTCTGATACCACTGTTAGAATAAAATTTGATATGCATAGTGAAAGAAATATATGAAATTAATTTTTAATTAAATACATGAGATCTCATCTCGAAACAACCTAGATCTCTTATAGTTTTTAAGATTAAGATTAATATAATAAAGTAAGATCAAATCATCACCTTTGCATAGATAGATCTACACCATAATTTAATGATCGTGGATGTCTTCACAATCTTTTTGAAGCCACACAAGTATTCGGCCTCTACAAGTATCCACACTAGGCTCTGATCTAATCAAAGGTATCTGATTGGAATGCTAGCTCTCTTGCAAAGATCCTTCTTTTAATGGCAAATTTCTGAAGGGAAAGAAACTGTTTCTCCTCGGAAGGCCCAGGTTGTATCTAAAAAAATTTTTATTCATCTACATGATTAAGAATCAAATCTTTATCTGATTAGTAGTAGAACTAGAGATCAAATCTTAAATTATCTGATATAAACCTACACAGAGGTCTAGATGTGCAGATCCTCTACTTCGCATGCACGTCAGACGCCGCAGGAAAGCAGGATGAACTCCAATCCAATTGCCTTCACAATCCAATCAAATGAGGAATGAGATGTGTTGGTGTGATACCTTACACCAGTAGGTGGGATGCCCAAGATGGGTCCACACCCAAGGGAAAAGGGGCAGCAACAAGAGGAGAGGGCAAGGGGGAAAAAGAGACCTCTCTCTCTTCTCATGCCTCTCTCTCTTTCTCTCTTCTCTCAATCTGATTTGTTTGCTATGCATCCATAGGTAGAGACCCTCTCTATTTATAGATAAATTTCATGACCCAATAAATATAGGAGTCCTAACTCAAATCTGATTTGAATCAGTCCAATACTCACGAAAGAAGGATTCCTACATGAGATAAAATTGCCATCACTTATGACAACCAATTTGCACCCACTCCCTCACCCACATGAAATGCCCCAAATGAGCAAAGCTCCAGGTGTTGGTCGGCCCATAATAGAAGAGAATCTTAGTGCAAGTAAGAATACTCATATCTCATCAAAAATGGATCCGATTCGAATCCAATTCAAAGTTGGTTCGAAAGAATTTCAAAAGACTGTCAAACCCAAACTCTTTAGGATTTTTGTATCAAGTCTAACTTAGATTTTGAACCCAATTAAGACTAATTAATTTAGATCTAATTTAAAATTAATCAATATTTAAATTTAATCTTTCATATGCTCCATGGATCATAGATCAAAAACTATTCATTTTCGGGTCGAACCTGAACCTCATGTGTAGTGCTAACTAGACATAGTCAACTCTTCAATCCTATTTGACCTATAACTTAATTTTCAATCAAGTTAGCTTGTATGTTCAATCAAGTCAAGTACTTCCAAATTGGACATATAAACATAGGTCAATTCCTTCCTACTTTGTCTGACTTGTGTATATGACTCCATAGGTTCAAACACTAAGCCGGTAGCACAAGAACCAATTCCTGTACTAATTGAGATACCATCTAACAATGATTTCTGACATCCAGATAGGTTGAATTATCGTAAAAAAATATTTCAGAATCCATACACATGGTTACTGCATAACTCATCCTTTTGACTCTGAATGCTCTAGGATGGTCTCAGATTAACTATCAATCGAGATTGCTCCATCCACATTGTATTTCAACCTTTCAAATCTATCTCATGGATTATCCTGACCAAGACTTTACTAAATTAAAATACAGTGATACATCAACTTCAATAATTTGAAAGGATCAATCCTATCTTGATCCACATACAGACTTCACAAATACTTGACTATACCCAGTAGTCTTCTGTCACTGTATTAGAAATCCAGACAGTCCAGCATCAAAGCACAGTGAGTTGCTTGCAAGTCACTAGGATGATCTTAGGTCTGAAGAATACTTATATCCATGTGTTTCGTGAGTAGCTCTTGACAGTAGAATGCTCAGCAGGTGAGTCACTTGTTCAGTGATGATGTATCTCTACATCTCATCTGTATGCCATACTAGTGTACCATATTCCTTGGTTAAAAAGACAACCAACCCATATGGCACACAACGATCTCCACTCGATAAACATCATCATCTTGTAATGACGTATCATTTGATCATGAATACGTTTAAGAACTATACGATAAATCCTCTCTTTATCGAATACTAGCATAGTTCTAAGGACTTTATCACAACACAAGAGTTCATGGAAGATGTTACTTTATGGTGAAAAATATTAGAATAATTTTTATTCAATAATCAATAATTCAAATACAAGAATGAACTCAATCGTCACACGATTGATTTTAGGATACAATTTTCAACAACTCTCACTTGGACTAAAATCAATCAGAGCAGTATTTTATACCCATCTTCCATTTGAAATCATCAAACTCTTTAATCTCGAGAGCTTTAGTAAAGAAGTCAGTTAGGTTCTCTTTTCTGTCGATCTTCTGAAGTTTGACATCACCATGATTCACGATCTCTCACACTAGGTGATAGCAATGCAGAACATGCTTGGTGCGATGGTGCAACTTGGGTTCTTTCACCTGAGCTATAGCACTGGAGCTGTCACAATATAGCAATACAAGGCCATCAATGGAAGGTGAAACTCCCAACTCGCTGATGAACTTTCACAACCACACCATCTCTTTTGTAGTATCCGATGCAGAAATGTATTCCACTTCGCATACAGAATCGGCCACAGTATGTTGCTTGAAACTCTTCTAGCAAACTACTCTTCCATTCAAGATAAATATGTAGCCCGACATGCTTCTGCTATCATCATAATCTGATTGAAAACTGAAATCAATATATTCCATAAGTTTCAGATCAGTATTTTCATAGATAATCCATTGATCTTTAGTATTTTTCAAATACTTAAGAATTACTTTCACAATCTTTCAATGCTTCTCACCCAAATCAGACTAGTACCTACTCACTACCCCTAGTGAATAGGCCACATGCCATCTTGTACAGGTCATAGCGTACATAATAGATCCCACTATCGAAGCATATAGTATTCTATTCATACGCTCTCTCTCCTCAAGAGTTGTCAGACAATCCTTCTTGGAAAGAGTAATTCCATGACCTATCGAAAGATAGCCTTTCTTGAAATTATCTATGTTGAACCACTTCAACAGGATATCGATGTACATAGTTTGGGATAATTCAAGCAACCTTCTAGATCTATCCCTATAGATCTTCATCCCAAAAATGTAGGATGCTTCTCCCAAGTCCTTCATGAAAAACTATGATGATAACCACAGCTTCACACTCTGTAAAGTCAGGATGTCATTTTCTAGTAACAGTATGTCATCCACATACAGCACAAGAAAGATGACTACAGAATTAGAAGCTCACTTGTAGATGCAAGGCTCTTCTCTATTCCTAATGAAGCCATATATTTTGATCATCTTATGAAAATGTATGTTCTAACTCCTAGATGCCTGCTTAAGTCCATAAATAGATCTTTTTCAGTTTGCACACTTTCGACTCATCTGTGGATGTGAACTCTTTAAGTTGTATCATATACATCTCTTTTTTCAGCTCCCTGTTAAGAAAAATGATTTTGACATCCATCTGTCAGATCTTAAAATCTAAGTGTGCAGTAATAGCAAGCATAATTCAGATGGACTTAAGCATTGCCACAGGAGAGAACGTCTCATCATAGTCAATACCATAATGCTGACGGTAATATTTAACAACTAGACGGACTTTATAGGTCTCTACCTTCCCGTCCGCTCCTCTTTTTCTCTTAAAAATCTATTTACATCCTATGAATTTTATCCCTTCGGATGGATGAACTAGTGTCCATACACCATTGATCTCCATGAACTCCATCTTGGATTTCATAGTCTCAAACCATTTCTGAGAGTCGGGCCTTTGCATGGCCTCCATATAGGTGATTGGATCCTCATCATTCTCATCAAGTTCGATGGGGTCACCGTCTCAGATCAAAAAGTCGTAGTATCTATCTGACTGACATGGTATTCTACCAGATCTGCTTAATGGTGCTTCTATTGGCTTCAGATTCGATTCACCAATTAAATCCAATTTTGTGTGTATCAGTCCTTCCACCTCATGAACTTCATTAAGTTTAATGTTACAGGCATTAGCTCGTTCATCAAGAAATTTTTTTTTCAAAAAGACTGTCTGACTGTTGACAAACACCTTTTATTCTGCAGCGAGGTAGAAGTGGTACCCTTTAATTTTTTTTGGATACCCTACAAACAAGCATCTATCGAATTTCAGTCCAAGCTTATCTGTCTTTAAATGCTTGACATAAGCTGGACACCCTCAGACCCTAAGGTGTGAGAGCACCGGCTTACGCCCAGTCCGTATCTCATATGGAGTTTTATCGACAGACTTGCTGGACATCTTATTCAGAATATAGCAGACAGTTTCTAAAACATATCTCCAAAAAGAGATTGGTAAACTCGTAAAGTCCATCATGGATCAACCATGTCTAACAAAATTTAATTTCTCCTCTCCAACACCTCGTTATGTTGTAATATTCCAGGAGGGATCCACTGTGAGAGAATCTCATTCTCTTCTAGATATATTAAAAACTCATTGGTGAGGTATTCACCTCCTTGGTCTAACTGAAGGATCTTAATACTCTTTTCAGTTTGTTTCTCTACTTCAGCACGGAATTGTTTAAAAATTTCAAATAATTCTGACTTATACTTCATAAGATAGACATACCCATACCTCGATAGGTCATCTGTAAACAAAATGTAGTAGTATCCTCTTCTGGCACTTATGTTTATAAGTCCGCATACATCAGTATGTATTAAACCTAGAACATCGCTGGTTCTTTCACATTTTTTCTTAAAAGGTGACTTAGTCATCTTACCAAGTAGACAGGACCCACAGGTAGGCAATGATTCGCAATCATCTATCTCAAAGATACATTTCTTGATCAATCTGTCAATCCTATTCTTATTCACATGACCAAGCCTACAATGCCAAAGGTAGGATTCACTGACATTATCTAATTTAAGATATTTATTAGTTGTATACATTACACTAACAGGTCATCATATCATGTATATGCCATGCTTCAATTATCCATGCATAATTGTAGTATCATTCATAATGATATCACAAAAATCATCTTTTATTATAAACTTATAATCAAGTTTGTCCAAAAGGCCTACAGAGATGACATTCATCAAAAAAGAGGGACAATAATGATAATCATTTAACATGACACCACTGGACTCGAAAATAAGCTACAAAGTTTCCAAGATCAAAACTAAAACAAGATTTCCATCTCCAACATTAAGGAACCGCTCATCCTCTCAAAACTTCCTACTTACCTGTAATCCCTGTAATGAATTGCATATATTAATAGAACTTTCAGTATCCAATATCGAGGTAGTAGTATCACAAACAAAGAAATTACAAGATGTTATCATATAAGTACCTTGTGAAGCAACCACTTGCTTCTTTCTCTTATTTTTAGGCCTGTTTGGGTCAAGGGTGGCTATGTAAGCAGAACAATTTTTTTTTTAATGATCTAGCTTCTTATAGAAGAAGCACTCTATCTGACTCTTGTCAATTTTTGATGGTTTGCTCTACTTAGGATCGATGGCATAGGATTTCTTCATCTTTTTCTTTTTTCCTCTCCTAGAGGATCAACGCCCTATAGATGAATCTCCCACTAAATTCACTAACACCTTCTAGAGCTGGTGATCCTTCTCAAAAGCCTGCAGTAGCCCTAGCAAACCATGGTAGTTTACTGTGGGCTTCGTCATTCTATAATGACTGAAAAAAGGTAGGGAGAATTTTGATAGTGAATTGAGGATAGCATCCTTGTCTAACTGTTCATGCAATAGAAAGCTAAGTTTGCTAAGGCATTCAATTTGCTCAATCATGTATAATACATGATCGATGATTGAAGCTTCTTCTCGCATACGAGCATTGAATAATGTGTAGGAGGTTTTGTGTCTCTTCGCATCCTCAGGGGTGTCGAAGGACTCATTCGATATTTGAATGATCGACATTTGAATGATCAACATCTAGCTGCGTATCTTCAAACTTACAACTAAATTCATCGTTCATGGTTGCCCTCATTATGCAACGCACAGTCATGCGATCATTGAGCCACTTTATATAAGTATCTCTCACAGCATGAGGAGCATTGGCTACAAGTTCTTCAAGTGCTTGATCCGTAAGGACGTATAAAATCCTCTCATGCTCTAAGACAATCTTCAACTTTTGATACCAACGATCGAAGTTGGGTCCGATGAGCCTGTCGCTGTCCAACAGCATACGAAGAGATAGTGTATTGGCCATAACTGAAAGAAAAAATATTAGCCTATTAGTATATGAATTATTTTTTGATCCTGAAGATATGGACTTTAGTCTAAAGGTCCTCTCACTATTTTTACGAATTGGTAGCCTCTACCTCTAACTTGAAGAATTATACTAATTCTTTACTGAGTGCTAGAATCCACACGGACTGTATTCGGGCTCGAGTGTGGCTCGACCAATCCTAGTGCATCCATGGGTAGGTTCATAACCAATTATTTCTTTAAAAAACTTTTAGTAATTAGGTTTTGCCCCAGACTTTTCTTCAGCAAGCATGTGGTACCTCCACTAAAAATTTTAGTTAGGTCCAACCATTAACATAATACACCAAATAAATCTAACAAATAGATGTCTAGGCCCGAGTGTGGCTCGATCAATCTGAACATTGATCTGAAGATACATCATGATGGTCATATGATGAATGATAATTTCAATATGTAATAGATACCAGGCGTGTGGCACCTCCAATGCCTATTTAGAACATTGGACTCATTATCATGCACCTTAATAGGAGGCAATGACCAAGTTATCTCATAACTTTATCACTTTATGGACCTAATAATTTAGAAGATTTGATTTTATTAATCTGAGGGTAAGAGAAGAAATTGACCTCCAAGCTGCAAATCCTCCCACTGACTTCACCAAGTCATGTAAAGGATTAGACACAAGCTGGTCTAAAGACACCTAAATCAGTTGCACTGATTCACCTTAATAGCATGAATTGACTAGTGACCTAATCAAAATATAATCTACCATGTTAGCCAGGTAAGTGAGATCAATGAGAGGGATATGCCCTTAACTCACCGTAGATGCATCTAGGTGAATAGCTCCCAACTAAAAACTACTTGATCGAATCTGCCAAACTTACCTTAGACACCAACTAATCAATTAGTTTCGATTTGGTCCATCAGAAGATTCAGACTCAACCATGGAGCCATGATCATGATCTATTTATTAGGATCAAACATATGGACTTGATCAAACTATAACTATTGAGATTGATTAAGAGAAATACTAACCTGATCTAATTCAATACTTGATTAGATTTAATCAATTTCTCTACATGGTCCATATGTGTTTCTAACCCTAGGTCTAACCCATTAGAAGGACCTGATTCATACTAACCCTTTGTCCATCATTTTATGTTGTGTCTTAATGATCTTCAATTCTCAAATCTAGATCATTCAAAACTTAATTCATAATTAAGTATGTGAAACATGTGTTTCAGTGTATAGAACTATTCTACAAGGATTTCAGGTAAAGCATATCATATGTTTCAATACATGAAAATAAATTTTCATAAAATATTTAATAATTAAATATACATAGGTATGATTCAAACTTCATACATACATCTCATGTATCATGACAATCTTAAGATCAATACCAATTACATCATATGTAACATGCAATTCAGATCTAAAATAATTTTATATCTGAATTTTATTCTATTGTAATAAATCATAAATCACTTTAGATCTAATCCAAATATACTTATGATCAAAATAATATATAAAAATTTATTTATTTTTCTTCTTCATGAAATCGGATCACAAGGACACCCCTACATGTCATAAGAGAACCCATTGAATAAGCAAAAGAGAGACTAATCTCTTCAATCTTCTATGATCAGATGGTCTGATGATCTTATCAATCCGAGTACTAAGATACTAAGATCTAAAATCTAATTTTATATATAATTACATCAACATGCAATTATTAATAAAATTATTTTATGTCATGAATATATCTTTGATCTTATCAATTATGTTCTTCATCTAATCTTATTAGATTTAATATATCATATACGTCATATCAGATCTGAAACACATCTTATACTAATTATAAAATATTAATTTTAGATTTGATATCATATAAAAAATTAATTAGATACAAATATGAATGCATAAGAAATAAATTTCTGATAAAATTTATTTTCACATAGTGCTGAATTTTGATAGGATTCAGATCAAATATCTATCAAAATAAATCTAATTTATATATAAAATAAACTCTATTTTATAAAAAAATAATAATATTAAATTTTTATTAAAATAAATTTAAAATAGATTTTAATTCACATTGTTATTCCATCAAAAATTCAGCAACAGCAAAATTTTGTTATAACAAACTTATAACAACCTCAATCAACTATTAATTAGGCACCTCTAATCTGATCAAAATTAGATAAAAAATTTTAGATAAATAAATTTAAATCAATTTTAATATTTTATAAAAAATCTTAATTACATCTCATGTAATTATTTTTGAAAAATTCTGTTATGCATGCATATATTTTAGGCCTACTCGGATACCAACTGAAGGAAAAAAAATTATTTCTCCTCGAAAGGCCCAGGTTGCATCTAAATTTTTTTTTATTCATCTACATGATTAAGGATCAAATCTTTACCTAATTAGTAGTAGAATCAGAGATCAAATCTCAAATTATCTGATATAAATCTTTATGAAAGTCTGGATGTGCAGACCCTCTACTTCGTATACACGTCAGACACCGCAGAAAAATAGGATGAACTCCAATCCAATTGCCTTCATAATCCAATCAAATGAGGGATAAGATGTGCTAGTGTGAGACATACATGTCAGACACCACAGAAAAATAAGATGAACTCCAATCCAATTGCCTTCGTAATCCAATCAAATAAGGGATGAGATGTGCTGGTGTGATGCCTCACACCAACAAGTGGGATGCCCAAGATGGATCCACACCCAAGGGAAGATGGGTGGCAACAAGAGGAGAGGGCAAGGGGAAAGAAGGGACCTCTCTCTCTTCTCACGTCTCTCTCTCTCTTTCTCTCTTCTCTCAATCTGATTTGTTTGCTATGCATCCATAGGTAGAGACCTTCTCTATTTATAGATGAATCTCATGACCTAATAAGTATAGGAGTCTTAACTCAAATCTTATTTGAATCAGTCCAATACTCATGAAAGAAGGATTTCTACATGAGATAGAATTGCCATCGCTTATGACAACCAATTTGCACCACTCCCTCACCCACATGAGATGCCCCAAATGAGCAAAGCTTCAAGTGTAGGTTAGCCCATAATAGAGAAAAATCCCAGTGCAAGAGGGAATACTCAAATCTCATCAAAAATAGGTCTGATTCGAATTCAATTCGAAACTGATTCAAAATAATTTCGAAAAACTGTCAAACCCAAGCTCTTTAGGACTTTTGTATCAAGTCTAACTTAAATTTTGGATCCAATTAAGATTAATTAATTCAGATCTATCTAAAATTAATTAGTACTTAAATCTAATCTTTCATGTTCTCCATAGATCATAGATCAAAAACTATTCATTCTCGGGATCGAACCTAAACCTCATGTGTAGTGCTAGCTAGACATAGTCAACTCTTCAATCTCGTTTGATCTATAACTTAATTTTCAATCAAGTTAGCTTATATATTCAATCAAGTCAAGTACTTTCAAATTGGACATATAAGCATAGATCAATTTCTTCCTACTTTGTCTGACTTATGTGCATAACTCCATAGGTTCAAATACTAAGCCGGTAGCATAGGAACTAATTTCTATACTAATCGAGATACCATCTAGCAATGGTTCCCAATATCTAGATAGATCAAATTATCGTAAAAAAATATTCTAGAATTCATACACATGGTTATCACATAATTCATCTTTTTGATCCTAAATGCTCAAGAATTGTCTCAGATTAACTATCAACCGAGATTGCTTCATCCGCATTGTATTTCAACCTTTCAAATTCATCTCATGAATTACCCTGACCAAGGCTTTGCTCAATTAAAATATAATGATACATCAACTCCAATAATTCAGAGAGATCAATCCTATCTTGATCTACACACAGACTTTACAAGTACTTGACTGTACCTAGTAGCCTTCTGTCACTACATTAAAAATCTAGATAGTTCAACACCAATGCATAGTGAGTTACTTGCAAGTCACTATGGTGATCACAGGTCTGAAGGACACTTATACCCATGTATTTCATAAGCAGTTCTTGATAGTAGAATGTTCAGCAGGTAAGTCACTTATTCCGTAATGATATACCCCTACATCTCATCTGTATGCCATACCAGTGTCACCACACTCCTTAGTTAAGAGGACAACCAACTAATATGGCACACAATGACTTTTACTCGATAAATGTCATCATCCTATAATGACGTATCATTTGGTTGTGAACATATTTAAGAACTATACAATAAATCCTCTCTTTATCGTACACTAGCATAGTTCTAAGGACTTTATCACAACACAAGAGTTCAAGAAAGATGTTACTTTATGATGAAAAATATTAGAATAATTTTTATTCAATAATCAATAATTCATATATAAAAATGAACTCAATCGTCACACGATTGATTTTAGGACACAATTCTCAATAATTTCTTCTTCCTTATTATTGAAAATCCTTTTCAAAGGTTTTAGGCTTTCCTCTCTGCAGATTGTGCTTTGCATAGGAACAAATTAAGAATCTTTTCTCAACCTTTCTTGATTTCCTTCTCAAGAAAATCCAGCACTCTCTCTCTCTCTTTTTTCTTTCTTGGCATGCACCCACCCTTGGTGTGAAACTTTTCCACGTGAAGGCTTAAGGTGGGGCATGAGATGGGGTATCCAACCACTTAAACATAAGATGGGGGCATGAGACAAGAGGGGCATGAGATATCTTGTGCACACAATCTTAAGAGGTGTGAGATCTTGATCTCCTTTATAATAATCGTGAACTCCTTCATGTTAGAGTCCTAATGTATTAAGTCTTTGACATGTCAAACCCTTTGACCAGTTCAAGACTTATGTGAGAAGGATTGAATGCCCAAACTCTTTGGATGCTTATTCCTTTAGCACATCCAACTCTTAGGCATGAGGAATTTATTTGGAGTGAGAAAAGTGGTGCACAATCATAAGGGAGGCATCATCAGTGTGAGAAGAGAGAGAAAACTATATGGCACCAACTATTAAGGTGAGGAGTCCTTCTTAGTATCAGTCACATTGACAGATCAAACTTTGATGGATCAACCTTTAACCATTCAAAATTTGTTAGGAGTCCTATTGCTTTTGAATTTGATTATGTCAACTCTTTGACATTGTCAAACCTTTGACTTGTCAATCATTGACATGTCAAACTTTTGACTCAGATTTAAACTGAAACCCATCAAATTATATCTAACTATCTGATCAGACACAACCTCTTATATGTATAACCCTATAGATTCTATTCTATCTGGGAGTGAGATATATTATTATCTCCATCTATAATATCATTGAAACTCTTTTCAATAGGTTAAAATAATTTGAACTCATCCTAATAAAAATTATCGAGCATCAAAAAAATTCTCATAAGTCTCACAATCCATCAGTGATGTCTAGTAGCATATAGTGGTATTCTAGTAGAATGGAATGAAATGAACCTCTAAGTATAGTTAATATATAATGTAATTTTTCTATCGTGAGTTCTGACTAGACAGAGATTATAGAATTTCTCATCAAATCCCATCATTTGTCATATGTCAAATTTACTTAACTTGAGTTCTTGATGTGAAAAATACTGAAAATTCTTTTCTACTATTCATACTGTCCTGACCAAGATCTTCTGAACTCAGTCTTATAAATCACATAGGACCAACTTTCTTACCTACCAAGGATGATAGACTATATATAGTCACATACTCTATTCCTATAATGAACCTACTGCGAGCAACATGCACCGCAAAAATCTATATGGCTAGAGACTAAGTGTATGTATTGTCAAACTACAACAACTCCATTATGAATAGTCGAGGCACCGTAGGTCAAAGGATTAGTCATTCTACTGCAGCATCGAGTAAGTTACTGATGAATAAGTAGACATCCAAGAACTTCTCATATCAGTCACATGTAGTATTCTTGTTAACTAACAACCCCTGCACTCTCACTTTAGTATCCCCATATTATAGACTCGAGACTTGTCTATCCTAAAAGAAAAGTAACTCATGTACTAATCTCATCAGATCAATCACTGTGCCCATAATGATCCATTGATCGAAAGTATCTAGAAATTAATCACCAATAACACATGTCTCAAATTTTTAACTTTTGAGAATATATGTCATCATCTTTTTAATTTCTTGGATGATTTATGGATACATACATAACATGAATAAAAATAAAAATCTAATTTCATAAATAATGAAAAAGTCAAGTACAAATTATATCCTAGAATAAATACATGTCGATCTGTTTGATTTCTAGATATATATCTAACAATCTCTCACTTGCACTAAAACCAATCAACCATATACCTAAGTCTCATTTTCTCAAGATGGTCTTCAGTCCTCTGCTGGCTAAGCGGCTTAGTTAGTAGGTCTACTGATAGGATCGCGATGGTGTCATTAGAACACCATACTTATCAAATTAATTTTGACTTCAATAAAAATTAAAAATATATAAAAAGTAGTGAGTCGGATTAGATCCACTAAGAAGATAAGATTTTGATTTGAAATCTTTAATTTTATAAAAAATAGATAAAATAAAATTTTGAAGAAAATAATTTAAGTCAAAAAATTAAAATTAAAAGTATAAAAATAAATCTGATACTAAGATCGACTATTTAGATCCTAACTTCTACTTGTAATAAAAATAAATAACAAAAATTTAAAGTGCATCAATTAAATTGATACTAAAATCTACTAACTAGATCCTCGCATCTACTTACGATAAAATAAAAGATAAAAATTAAAAGTATAATAAAATAAATTTTGCATTAATTAGAATTAAAATTTAATTATAAAAAATTTAAAATAATAATAAAATAAAATAAAACTGTAACAAAAATCTGAAGTTGATTGACACAGCCTCATTGGGAAGATGGTTGATGACCTCTCCTTTTTTTTTTATACTTCATGGAGCAAACTGGCTTCTCCTCTTCTTCTTCTTTTTCTTTGGATCTGATTTTTGAGATGGTGTAGGTATGGAGATAGTGCAGAAACAAAGCTCAACTTGTAAGCACCTCCTTCTTAGAAACCTTCTCTGCAACGCAAAGTCATGCTTGTTGTCCCCTCTCTATGCCTCTCTCATTCTTGGATGTTTTTTCTCTTGAACCTGAGGTCCATTTTATGCTTTAGGAAGGGAGGAGGTTCTCTATTTTGCTGATATGGGATCAAAGAAAAGTACTGCAACAGTATGTATCTCATGGAGAAGATTAATTTCACTCAAATTCAATATTTCAATCCCGTTAAAAATCTCCAGAAACCCACTTCCTCGCTGACTTTTACGTTCATACATTATGCTGTGTAAAGCCACGCCGTATTATTTCTGTATGTCCCACTCTGCATGTCTAAGCCGCTATCGCTTGCACGGTTCTATGTATTAAAACTCGTCTCAACTTGGATCAGACCAGTCTTGCTCAAACCCTCTGTAAGCCGCACCCATTTGAATCCTTCGTTCACCTAGGCCGTGAACCATGCCGCACATACACCATCAGGATCACATTTAAACCTCTTGGACCCACAGCATACTCGCACCAAATTCGTGCTACGCACTGTTATCGCTTGAATCCCACCATGAGCTCCAGCAATCCACTTCACTTCATGAGCCATACCCAGCCAAAAGCTTTTAATGCTTTGAATCTCCATGGGCCCCATTTCATTTGGATTGAATTTCGCTTGCATTTTTTTCAAATTTGGGCCGAGTTTGAGCTAATTTTGAGCTACCTCCTGAGCCCCTTTTTCTTTTTTTATTAAATTTCTATCAGGCATCCATAAATTATTACGTATCGTACATCTAACAGGCCTGTATTTGGATATGAGCTTCATTTGCATGTTTTGAAGGATCGTTGCTTGTTGATTTATGATTAAATTTTCATAATTAATTATTTTTTAAAAAAATATAAAAAATATCAAATATAAAATAATATGATTTAAATATTAAAGATTTTAATATTTTTTATGGTATATTTGATGTACTGTTCACACCCTCCAACTTGAACTTTGTTCGTCCTTGAGTAAAGAAAGAATTTAGAGTTAAATATCGTTTAACTTAGAGTTTCGAATTTCACCAGGTATTTTTCAAAATGGCCACTGATATTCAGTAGAGCGTGAGTGAAGTATATCATTGGGGTATTAATACTAATCAATGTGACAGTTAAGTCAAAAATACTAAACTTTTTCTGAATTTTTTTTAAATTATCTCTACTTTTATCTCCAAATCATTAACCTTCATATAGATAAGTATATTATTACTTCCGTTCTTCATTTATTATAAAAAAAATATCTTCACAGTGCCCACTTTTTGACATGAACCACAATGCTTACATAGGTAAAGGGGCTCAGTTACTCGATGGGAGACCAATGTTTAGACTTTACTCTTCTTCTTTTTTTTTTTAATGTTATATCGCTATTGAGTGTCTTAACCTCTTAAGCTTTCTATTTGATCTATGTAATAAATTTTCAGTCAATCACTTTCAAACCAAATGATTTTAAGACATTAGGTATAGAATACTCCTCGAACTTACTTGCTCGAATCAAACAGACTACGAGTTAAAACTAACTTTACAATAAAGTTTCTTTACCCTTCATACTTTTTGATGCAAAACTCAATGCTTGCTTAGGCAAAGAGGCTCAGTTACTCAGCATGAAATACTTAAAAACTTTTTTTTTATTTTTTTTATATATGAAGAAATGTATAATTATCCTACACAAGTCCATAGAAAGTAAACTCTTCTTTGATATTGGTAGGAATATCTAGAAATACTCAAAGAAAACTATCTAAGTTTTAAACTTAACTTTTTATTGAGTTTTCTTAATACTTAATCCCTCGATATCTTAAAAACTCTCTGGTCTATACGTCAATTTTTTTTAAAAAAAAATACTTAGTTTAACTTAATTCTTAAGTGTAATCAGGTTCTTAAATGCTAAATACTAACTTACTTGAGGATTTTAAAAAAATTAAAAAATTTTATTATTCTCTCCCCCAACTTAATCGACATTGTCCTCAATGGAGTAGGAAAAATGAAGGATGTATACAAAGAGAAAGAAAAAGAGAGATGTCACCTAATCCAGAAGTCTTTTCAAAATTAATTCGCTTCCTAACTTAACCAATATTGTCTTCAAATCCCTACAAAAGACACGAAGTAAGACTCAATTAACCTAAACAAAATGCAAAAGAAAGCAAAAGCAAAATCTAGAACTGGGTTGCCTTCCAGAAAGTACTAAGTTTACCATCTTTAGTCAGATCAATTGACTCTTATCTCACCTATCCTGTGTTAAATATTGAATTGATAAATTTCAATGATTTTGGATTGCCAATCTCAGGAAGATGGCCTATAATAAATTTTAATATTTTATTATCAATCTCTAGAAAATAATTTACAACCCTATTCTTATTCAGTTTCATCTTTCTAATATTAAGAAGATAATTTATAAATCCATTCACAGATCCTTGTTTATTGAGAATTTTTTCTATTTGTTCTTCTAAAATGCTCATGAATTGAGTTTTTGAATTAGAAGTTGAGTTCGATGCAATGGGTACTGAAAGGGTATCACTTGACTCTAAACATGTATACTCAGGTGTGACCAAAGATGATTTTAGTTCTAGAGGAGGTGATGATTCTAGAGAAGAAAAACTAATTTCTAGACCTGAACAAAACAGAACTCTTGGTTTATATATTTCGAGTAACTCATCCGCTCTTTTCTTCCATTTATCTTGTTCACTCAAATTGAAATCAGCATCAGTACCAGTTTGGAATTCAGGTTCTTCTATTGGATTAGTCTCAGTACTAACCTCTTCTTTCAAGTTCTCATTTTGGCTAGCATCAGTACTAGCTTCTCTCACCTGATTTTGGTATGGATCCTTCAAAATTCTCCAACTTTGAAGCTCAGAGATTACTTTGTCATTTTTAAATTGAGGATTCTTAGGTGAAATATTAGATTGATGACTAGATCCAGGTGGTTAGTAGATGAGTGGGTTGGTTTTGAAATTCAGTATTGGTTGGCTCGGCAATTGATCTAGTTCTCTCCTCATGGAAGACTCAACTAACTGTCCTATTTATATTTCTAGCCTGATGATGGATTGCTATTGGATTATAATCATTTGTTGAAATTGGCTAAACCTATCATCGGCTAGAGGGGTCTGTTGTGGAGATGGGTATGAAGGCTAATTGTAATAGGATGGCTGGGTAGGCTGACTAGGCTAACCTCTATTATAGGTATAGTTTTGGTATTGGAGCCTATTTTGAAAGTTTTGCACAGAAGAAATTTGGGTCAGGGTCTGAGTCTGTTGGGGTCTCCAAGAAAAATTAGGGTGATTCCTCCAATCTGGATTATATGTATTTGAGAATGGGTCATTGACAGGCTTGAAGTAACTTTGGGCAGTTTGAACTTGTTCTTGGATGAAAGGTGAAAACTATGGAGCCGTGAGATATTCGCTCACATGACGGGCTGGGCTCGCACAGATAGAATAGATCTCCTAATAATTGAGAGGTGGTGTATATTGCGCAGGAGATTATTGACCTAAGACTAAAAATTTATCTATAAGAAGGTTGACTTCATCTAATTTTTGGGCTATCAGGTTCAAATCGATCTTAGGACTAGAATCTGAATGTTTGATCCCATAAAATGATGGAAATATCGATGGGTTATAGATGGAAGGAATAAAATATTTCTTCATCTGCCTAGGTGGTTCTCAAGATTTTCAGCTATTTGATTATCAGGTTTAACATGGATCAGCCGTTCAATTTCAGAATTGGATTCAACTAGATCAGGATAAAGAGATCTCCTACCATGCATGTACCAGTGCAAACCCTAATATATGTGGTTCAGATCTTTTTTTTTAGAAGAGGAGACAGAAAAGAGAGGAGGAAGAAAGAGAGAGATTCTAAAGGTGAGAACCTTAAGAAAGTCCTAAACCTAGAGATGAAAAATGAGAAGAATTAGTTATGGCTAAGTGTTAATTATAATTAAATTAGTAAATAATTAAACCTAGACACCTACAGATTTTTTAAACCTAATAGTTCAATGTAGAGTGGCTCGGTCTAGATGTAAATTAGATCTGTACTCACTTCCTTTAACTAGCTAGATAAGAGGTGGGATCATGGGGGTCCCCCGTTGCTTGCCTTAGACACCAATTGGATTGGCCAGATAAGCTAACAGAATCAATTAAATAACCATGTGTCCACTTAGGCTTAGCCTTTATAACATCTTGCCTTGGACATCAGTTTCAGGAGTGAGTCCAAACTTATTTTGCACTTGACTTCACCATAATACTCAAACTGAACTCAATTGATCCTAGGGGTCAACGTCTACTGAACTTTAATTAGGCTTAGGTTAATGCAGGATGCTGGTTTGTTGTTTTGGGGCTAAGAAAATATGATGAAATCTCCATCTTATCTTGTTATGAATATTGCCCTTAAATTGATTTGAGATAAATGTGCACAACCAATTTCAAACAAGTGATTCTATGTAACTAAATTAGATGCATGAAACTAATTAAACTTGAAAGCTTATCTTGTCTTCAGCAATCACCAAAAGTAAATCTAAGATGATGAATACTTCTAAATAATTAAGTTTCTACTCTTGTCATGCAATTTTTATTAGATTTATGTGGATAAATTTTAGGTTAATTTGAAAAAAATAATAATTAATATTAAAAAAATAGTTAGGGTTAGGGTTAGGATTGATCTCACCAAATTGAAGTGTTTCACCCTTCTTTTCTTCTCTCTTTTTTTTCTATAAAAAGATAAAAAAAATTAAAAAAATTAGTAAACTATATTCATAAAAAATCAAAAAAATTAAATATTAAAATTGGTGCCTTTCTTGACAACGGTGTCAAAAATTGATAGATTCTTCGGTAACGGTGCCAAAAATTGATAGGATCGCGATGTTGTCGTTAGAACACCATGCTTATCGAATTAATTTCAACTTTAATAAAAATTAAAAATATATAGAAAATAGTGAGTCGGATTGAATCCACAAAGAAGACAAAATTTTGATTTAAAATTTTTGATTTTATAAAAAATAAATAAATAAATAAAATTTGAAGAAAATAATTTAAGTCAAAAAATTAAAATTAAAAGTATAAAAAATAAATTCGATACTAAGATCTACTATTTAGATCCTAGCTTCTACTTACAATAAAAATAAATAACAAAAATTTAAAGTGCATAAATTAAATTGATACTAAGATCTACTAACTAGATCCTAGCATCTACTAATGATAAAAATAAAAGACAAAAATTTAAAGTATAATAAAATAAATTTTATATTAATTGAAATTAAAATTCAATTACAAAAATTTAAAAAAATAATAAAATAAAATTGTAACAAAAATCTGAAATTGATCGACATAGTCTCGTCGAAAAGATGATTGATGACCTCTCCTTCTTCTTTCATATTCGGTAGAGTAAACTAGCTTCTCTTCTTCTTCTTCCCCTTTGGATCTGATCTTCGAGATAGTGTAGGCATGGAGATAGCTTAGAAATAAAGCTCAACTTTTAAGCACCTCCTTCTTAGAAGCCTTCTCTACAATCCAAAACCATGCTTGTTGCCCCCTCTCTATGCCTCTCCCACTCTTGGATGTTTTTTCTCTTGTAACTTGGGATCTTTTTTATAGTCTTTAGGAGGGGAGTGGGTTCTCTGTTTTGTCGATATGGGATCAAAGAAAAGTACTACAACAGCATGTGTCTCGTGAAGAAGATTAATTCCACTCAAATTCATTGTTTCAATCCTGTTAAAACTCTCCTGAAACCTGCTTCCTCGCTGACTTTTACGTTCATGCATTTTGCTGTATAAAGCCACATCGTGTTATTTCTGTATGTCCCACTCTACATGTCTAAGCCACTGTCACTTGCACTGTTTCGTGTATTAAAACTCGTCTCAATTTGGACCAGACCAGCCTCACTCGAACCCTCTGTAAGCTGCACCTGTTTGAATCCTTCGTTCGCCCAGGCCGTGAACCGTGCCATGCATACACCACCAGGATCATGTTTAAACCTCCTGGACCCATGCCATACTCACACCAAATTCGTGCTGCACACTGTTACCGCTTGAATCCCACCATGAGCTCCAGCAATCCACTTCACTTCATGAGCCATATCTGGCCAAAAGCTTTTAATGCTTTAAATCTCCATGGGCTCATTTCATTTGGATTGAATTTAGCTTGCATTTCTTTTGAATTTGAGCCAAGTTTGAGCTAATTTTGAGATACCTTCTGAGCCCCTTTTTTTTCATTGAATTTCTATCAGGCATCCATAAATTATTATGTATCGTGCACCTAATAGATCTAAATTTTGATATGAGCTTCATCTGCATGTGTTGAAGGACCATTGCTTGTTGATTTATGATTAATTCTTCATAATTAATTATTTTTTAAAAAAATATCAAATATAAAATAATATGACCTAAATATTAAAGATTTTAATATTTTTTATGGTATATTTGATGTACTGATCATCTACCATATTATCCATGAAGTCTATTGTCTATACCCCAATGTACTTCTTCTTGAGGTAGTCACGTATAATGTGAAATTATCACTCTATGTTCTTAGATTTTTGATGAAATTTGGGCTTCTTAGTAAGGACTATAGTATCATTATTACCGCTGTAGATTATTATGGCATCCGATGACATTACACCTAATTCTGTAACCAACATCTTGAACCACAAAGCTTCCTTTGCAGCCTTAAAAGCAGTGATGTATTCAACTTCTATGGTGGAATTTGAAAGGAATATGCCCTCCAAGCCAATCAAAATTTATATTTTGATGGGTTTTCCTTGTAATCTTTCAGACTTATGTATTGACTCTTTAAATAATAAAATACATTTTCATCATATGTTGCATCTTACTTTAGTAATGATTATGATGAACTTCATAAATCAGGAAAATGGGTTTAGGGTTATGATGAGATCATACCTATGAGACCTAAAATCCTAAAAATCCTGATTTAGAATATTCCTAGTCATAGGAGCATTGAGTAGGAGATCAATGTTCCGGATAGATTAGCACTTTCTATGTATGCTCGATGGAGAGGGTGGCAGATCTCATATGCCACTTGTGTGAGACACTAATACAAGGAAGTGGGTGCTCATTAGAGAATGAGTTCACTGAATTGATCTGACTTAAGAAACATCTTATGAAATTTACTTACCTATCAAGAGATGTTTTCTTATAGTGGGAGTTGTGCATGTAATCCTTTGACCTGAGACTACCATAGAACCTTGTATACATGAATCCATATTTTTTGGTTCATACTCATTCATGACTTAGTCATGTACGGGGTGTTCTAGATATGATAGAATGTGTATGGAGGTTGTGAGTAGGTCAACATGGAATCGACACTCCTGATAAGAGAAAATCGCATCTTACTTGTTCTGATCGATTGATGATTCAGGAAGCCTTTGATCAAAGCAAAATAAAAATTAGAAAGAGTTTTTAATATTTTATTAATTGAATCATCATATAAGATTGAGAGAAATATGAGTATGATATTGGATTTGACATCATTCCATATCCAGAGTCATATTCGGGGTGCAGGGAGATCGCAGGATCAAATTGCACGATAACTTTTCACTGAAGGGTATTTTTGGTATTTTTATCAAAAATTTCATATCTTTCAGGTAGACATGATACGTTGCTAGCTCCTTGTTTCGAATCGGGTTTAAAATTAATTCCAGATTGGGCTAATTAAAGCCAAATTAATTCAAATCAATTTTGGATTTGAGTTGGTTCAGCCCTTTTCTGCATGTACCAAAAATTTGGAGCTAGGAAACCAATTCTCCACGAGTCAAGAATTTTTCTTGTGCGTGGGTGCAGTTTTTGTGTGCAGAAATAGTTTTCGCATCCCATGAGATGGGATGCCTCATCCTCTAGCTTATCCTATGTTCCATGATCAAATAAATTTTTGGATGATTCCTAATTTTATTTTGAGCATCAAGAATTTTTTTAAAGTTAAAATTCCTTCTGGTTTAATCATGGAAATTCATTAAAGTTGGAAATTCTGTCAGCCTGATCCATACGCCTGACCAAGAGTCCAACTTGTGAAGGACTCTAACCCATTTGTCATGCCACTTTTTAATCTGAATTTTTTTTCCATGACATTCTCATTTTAGCACCTTAATTTTTGGCCATTGGATGGACAAAATTACGTTGATGGGTGGAGGAAAAAAATTATGCCATGCGAAGCTGCGCGACTCATCGGAGAATCATCGAGAAAAATATTTCGAAGAGTCCTTCTGCATGAAGCGTCTCTTGGATTTTTTCTCGATGATTTCCATATGTCAAAAACTTCTAGATAGGCACGAGAATTCATCAGGAGGTGTGAGATTTTCTGATGGATGCGAGATGGCGCGTGGAAGGGGCGCAAAAAATTCCCGAAGGCAACCCATCGCTAAGTATTTAAAGGGGGTGCGCCGGGGGATTGGATTCATTCAGATTTCTAATTCCTCCTTTCTTTCTAACATCCTCTCCCTATTGTCCAATTAGTCTCTTCCTTCTCTTGTTAGGACAAGTCCAAAAATAGAAAGGACAAGTCCGATTTTAGGACAAGAGTCTAGGAAGAGAATTAAGGAAGACAAGGAGAGAAGAAAGGTAGGGATAGGAAGGCTAGGAGAAGAGGAAGAGCATCTTGAGGTCTTGGTGTTCAAGAAAATTTTTAGAGTGAGAATTTTGGAGGAAAAATCATCTCAAAGAGTTGGTGTCCTGATCATAGCCCTGTGTGGATCACTGTTGGAGGGCGAACACTTAGGCGCCTGGTGGAGGTTCTGCCGAAATTTGGATTAAGCGCTGTAGGTACTCTTCTATAACTTAAATTTAATCTTGAAATTATGTTATATATGATTGTTAATCATCAAGGAGATACTGGTTTAAGGGTTTAATATTTAGGATTTCTTTATTAAAATTTTGAAATCCATTATATTTTCACTGTGCACGCCCACTCTGAAACCCTACAGTGGTATCAGAGCCGGCCTTGTTTGGTTCAATCATATATACATAATATTTATGTGATCCATAGTATGATTTATACTATAAAATGATTTATGCTTTCATATGATGATATGAAATAATACATATATCATTCACCACTTCATCATCTTGACATAAGGTTGTCCTAGCATAACAGGATTATGCTGCAAGGTTGTCCTAGGATGATGAATGTCCATATGTTACACTTGCACATATAGAAAATTTTAATGTTGATACATAAATGGGTATTTTGTAGTTAGAATGTACATGAGACCAAATAAAAGCCCTCATTAGAAAATTATATTAAGTGATAGTGATATGCAACTATGGGTTAACCAATTCTTGATCAATTGATCAATTTGTGTCTAGAAAAGTGCTATAGGTGGTTTTTTAATTGGTTCCATTGTCTGACCTGACCAATTTATTGGTGTCTAAGAAAAGCAACGAGGGGACCCCCACCTTACTTACCTAGCCAATTTGATTAAGCGATCTTGATATTGAAAAACCTTAATGTTGAAAATACTATTAAGGGCCTTCCTTCATGCTAGGTTAATGTTACATCATGAACTATGGCTAGTTTGTTGTGTTAACATGAGGCTTGTCATAAGGATTGATATAACATAATTCTGGTACATAGAAGATGCTTACGGCAATTTTGAATATACTGCTTTGTTGTGTTAACACAAGGGCAGTTATATTAAAATTTGACTGTATTGAAATGAAGGGTCTAACTTAACTAAAATATTATAGTTTATTGTGTTAACACAAGGCTAATAATATTTTAGAGGCCAAGATATAATATTAAAAATTGCATGAGATGCAATTGGAAAGAGTTTCCTACCTATGAACTCATAAGGGTTTGTTGTGTTAACACAAGATCATTATGAGGAATTAGGGTCTCAATCCCACTAAGATAAATATAACATATGTCTCGTTCATCATAGTAGAGGGTTATGATGTTCGATAAAATAGTGGGAGGAACAATTAAATCTAAAAACCTTATTTAATTGTATGAGTTAATATGAGTTGTTTGCTTATGTAATATTCTTTAATTATTGTAGATTAAATTCTACAAATGGCATCTTCACTATCATTGCGAGGAATTTTAAATTCCAACAAGTTGATCGGTCCCAATTATGTGGACTAGTTGAGAAATTTAAAGATCGTACTCACTCAGAAGAAACTCTCCTATATTCTTGACATCTCTGAACCACAAGAGGTTGGGGATGATGCCACAGAAGAGGAGGTATCCACATACAGGATGTGGAAGAATGACAGTTTGACTATCAAGTGCATCATACTGGCCTCTATAAGCAATGAATTGCAGAGGCAGCATGAGAGCATGGATACTCAATCCATACTCCTCAATCTTAAAGAGTTGTATGGAGAACAGAGTAGAACTGCTAGATATGAGATATCTAAGCAGTTATTCTGTTATAGCCCAAAACCTATTTCAGCCCACAAAAGCCCAAAAAAAAAAAAATAAAACAGAGTAAAATCGGGAAGAAGACTCCCGGTAGGAGTCTTCTTCTCCGGCGGGACCCAGGCACTTTAGGAGTCCTAGGACCCCTCGAAATCCTAGGACCCTCTATAAGAAGGTCTCCCCTCTCCTTAGAATCGATCCATCGGCCTCTTTTCCCTCTCTCTCTCTGTTTTTCCCGAAATAGAGCTGCGGACACCACTTTGTTTTCGTCGTGACTGCTCTCCGATGAAGTCCCTGGAGGTCAAGGTAAGCTTCCCTCCTTTTCCTCCCTTCCTTCCTCTTTCCCCCGTGCATTTGTGCGCGGTGGCCGGCGACGAGCGTCGCCGATTTTTGGTCGAGAAAAGACTCTGTTTTTGGGCCCCATTTTCGTGAATTTCTGGCGCCGGCGATCAAAATTGACCGCCAGCCATGTTTCCTCCGTGACCGGAGGAGTGGCCCCATCGGCCGCCGGCCTTCGCCGTGGCGGCCGTGGCCCGAATGGCCGATCAGGGCCGGAGGACCCCGTCCCCTGTTCCGACGCGGGAAGGGCTGAGAAGAAGAAGAAGAAAAAGGAGAAAAGGAAAAGAAAAAGAAGAAAAAGAAGAAAAAGAAGAAAAAGAAGAAAAAGAAAAAAAAAAGAGAAGAAAAAAAAAAAAGAAAGAGAAGGGGCGGAGAGAGAGAAACTCTCTCTCTCTCTCTCTTTAGATTTTAGGATTTATGGAATTAATTAATAAAAAAATAAAAAAAATATATAATTAAAAAAAAATATATAAATAAATATAATTAGGGTATCCATGGATTAGTTCGAAAAACCCTGGATGCTGTCGATGAATTGATCCTCGTGGAGATATTAGATTTTAATAATTTAATTATTTTTAATTCGATAAAATTTTGATTTAAAATATGATATTTGACATATCAGGTTCAGAGAAGGATTTTCGAGACCCTTAGAATTTCTAGTTTGAATTTTCTTTTGAGGTAAGTAGTGTTTACTTTTACTGAATTTATCTGATAAATTATGAATTAAATAAATTTATGCATGCTTGCGATTGTAATTATTTATTGAAATAATTGTTAAAAATTATTTATGATGAAAGTTAATTGTAGAAAATTATTTATGATTGAAGTTATTTGTGGAGCAATTATTTTGATGATATATGATCTCAAAGAATGTTATAATTGATTTGACTCGAATATCAATTAATTTTATTATTCTTGAAAATAATATATGAATTGGAAGAACAACCTGACTGTGTTGAGGACCCCGCCAATGGGGGCATATACGTTGGCAATTGACTGTCCTGAGGATTTATGCCGCCAGTGAGACCAGCGACATGTCGCCAGATAGACCAGCGATAAAATCGCCAGCTAGACCAGCGGTTCTAAAGGACTTGGTTGAAAGATGATTCGCAGCCCACCGCAAGCAGATACGCGGTATTATGACCCTGCCACAGGGATAATGTGGTCATAGTCATGGTTGGTAAGAAGAATTTAAGAAATTGATGAATTTAAGAAGAAAAGCATAAATAGAAATTATGATGAATTGACTTTTATATATGATTGACAGTATGAATATGATTTCATGAAATTACATATTGATTTGTTATGCATAGTATTATTTGCCTGATTATTCAGCTAAAGGTATACACTGCTTACTGGGCTATTTAGCTCATGATAAGTTTTATGTTTTTCCTACAGATCCAGAAAATTACCATGATGCGGTATTTCGGTTGGGAGAGCGATTAGAGATGGAGTTAACTCATTGATTTAGGATTTTCTCAGAATTTATTTAAGACTTTTAGTTTTATTTTTAATATTGACTTGTCAGACAGTTACTTTCTTTTGAACACTTAGTTTTGATTTGTTATTTGAACCAAGGTTTGATTATTGAATAAAGAAAAATTTATTTAACTGTTTGTGAAGATATCATGATGAGATGCCTTGCATGCTTATGGAAAAAGTATTTTATAAGTATGCGGCGGTTGCCATGACCCTCGATTCAAATCTCGGGTCGGGGGCGTGATAATTAATATGGTATCAGAGCATAAGTAGATAGATAGAGACATGTAGAATAAAGTGAGCGAGTGATGGGTAGACATTAGGAAATTGAAAGGTTAGTTATGATGATTATGATTTGATCTGTCATAAGTTATAACCTTATTAAGGATAAGTTATTATCTCAAATCTAACATAGGTCAAAATACCTCCACGACGAGCAAGGAATACTCAAGGAGCGGTAGGAGGGACATCAAATCCACTTGGCGATAATACTCCCCAATTAAACAGTGGCACAACTCAGCAGGAGGGAATCCATGATCCTACCAGAAATACTCCGACAGTACAGGAGGAGCCGAACATGACTCAACTAATGCAAACTCTGATCGGAGTAGTTCAAACACAGCAATAGTTACTTCAACAACAACATGCACAGCCACGTCAGCAATCTCCACCGATACCTGGACATGGAGAACACCCGATGCAGAGAAACAATATCGTCGAATTTAAGAAGTTAGCTCCTCCAGCCTTCAAAGGGACCATCGAGCCACTAGAAGCAGATAACTGGATTATGGAAATGGAGAAGGCCTTCGCCGTGCAAGAATGCCTCGATGAAGAAAAGATCCGCTATACAGCATATCTGCTACAAGGTGAGGCATACAACTGGTGGCGCATACTGGAACAAAAATATGAGCACGATGGGATACCACTTACTTGGGAGAGATTTTGAGATGAATTCTTTGACAAGTATTTCCCCCGAAGTGTCAGAATACAGAAAGAACAGGAGTTCATTCACCTGAGACAGGGTAACAGATCCGTTGCAGAATATGAAGCCAAATTCACGGAGTTAGCCAAATTTGTTCCGAGACTAGTTGAGATTGAGCAAGACAGAGTACACAAATTTAAAATGGGACTGAAGACAAAAATTAGGAGACAAGTTGTACCCTATGAGCTAAGTACCTATGCCTCAGTTGTGAACAAAACTCTAATAATTGAGAGAGAAGCTAATGAAGCTCATGCGGAGCGTGAACGGAATCAGAAGAAGAGAAATAGGTTTAGTGGAACTCAAGGACGAAATCAGAACAATAAGGTTCCAGCAAAGAAGCCAGCAACTGATAAGAATCGTGAGCATGAGACAGCTAGATGTTCGAGATGTGGCCGAAGAGAGCATGAGACTTCTAATTGCCCATGGAATACCGGTTCGTATTTTAGATGTGGACAGAAAGGACACAAGATTGCAGATTGCCCCCAGATGGACGAAAATAGATCAACACAAGCAAAGAACGGAGGTCAAAGGCCGAAAACTCAAAGAAGAATCTATGCACTCACACAACAGGATGCTCAGGCCTCCAATGCTGTGGTGACAGGTACCATTCCTGTATCTGGTATTCATGCTTCAGTTTTGTTTGATTCTGGTGCTACACACTCCTTTATATCCATTACTTTTATTAGACAGCATGATATAGGTTGTGAACCTATGAAAACCAAATTATATGTTAAGACACCAGTTGGTGGTATTTTGAGTACCAAAAGTGTGTGCAAGTCATGTAGTATCAAGGTAGGAGAAAGAGAATTACCGATAGATTTGGTGGTCCTGGATATGCATGATTTCGATGTCATTCTAGGAATGGATTGGCTGGCTACTTATCATGCCTCTGTGGATTGTCATGGAAAGAGAGTGAACTTTCACATACCGAGAGAATTAACTTTTAGTTTTGATGGAAGTACAGGAACCACCCCTCCACGTATTATTTCACTTGAACAAGCTAGACAGATGATAAGAAAGGGATGTAGAGGTTACCTAGTATCAATAAAGAATAAAGAACATGATGAATTGAAGTTACAGGATATTTCTATCGTAAATGAATTTTTGGATGTATTCATTGATGATTTAGTCGGACTACCCCCAGATAGAGAACTTGAATTTACTATTGAGTTGGCACCCAATACCAGTCCGATTTCTAAAGCTCCTTACAGAATGGCTCCTATGGAGTTAAAGAAGTTAAAAGATCAATTACAGGATTTATTGGATAAAGGTTTTATAAGGCCTAGTGTATCTCCTTGGGGAGCTCCAGTCTTATTTGTGAAGAAAAAAGATGGTAGTATGAGACTCTGTATCGACTATATAGAGTTGAATAAAAATACTATCAGAAATAAGTATCCTCTACCTCGAATTGATGATTTGTTTGATCAGTTGCAAGGTGCACAAGTCTTTTCTAAAATTGATCTTCATTCAGGGTATCATCAGTTAAAAATTAAAACAGAGGACATACCAAAGACGGCATTTAGAACTCGTTATGGACATTATGAATTTTTAGTGATGCCTTTTGGGTTAACCAATGCTCCAGTAGCCTTTATGGATTTAATGAACAGAATATTCAGATCTTATCTTGATAAATTTGTTGTCGTATTTATTGATGATATCTTGATATATTCTAGAAGTAAATTGGAGCATGAAGAATATTTACGGTGTGTGCTACAAATATTGAGGAAAGAAAAATTTTATGCCAAATTTAAGAAGTGTGAATTTTGGTTGGACAAAATAGCCTTTTTAGGACACATCGTATCTAAGGATGGAATTTCTGTGGATCCAGCAAAAGTGGAAGCTGTGATGCAGTGGAACAGACCTACAAATATTTTTGAGATTCGAAGTTTTCTAGGAATGGCAGGATATTATAGACGATTTGTAGAAGGATTTTCCCGCATAGCTGCACCTTTGACTCGTCTTACTCAAAAAGGGGTTAAATTCGAGTGGTCTGAAGATTGTGAACAGAGTTTTCAAGAATTAAAACAACGATTAGTGTCAGCCCCTATCCTTACTATACCAACAGGAGATGAAGGTTTCACAATATATAGTGATGCATCTAAAAAGGGACTCGGCTGTGTATTAATGCAACATGGTAAGGTAGTAGCCTATGCCTCAAGACAATTGAAACCATATGAACAGAATTATCCGACACATGATTTGAAATTAGCTGCAGTGATTTTTGCCCTAAAAATTTGGAGACATCACTTATACGGTGCGCAGTGTGAAGTGTTTACTGATCATAAGAGTTTGAAGTACATTTTTACATAGAAAGAATTAAACATGAGACAGAGAAGGTGGTTAGAACTATTAAAGGATTATGATTTAACAATCCATTATCATCCGAAAAAAGCTAATGTTGTTGCTGATGCCCTTAGTAGAAAATCTGTGGGAAATTTGGTGGTTTTAATCACACACCAAAGTCAATTGTTAAAGGATATAAGAAAACTGGAATTAGACATCTGAATATATGACTCTACAGTACGGTTAGCCAACATGAGGGTTCAGCCAACACTCATTGAAAAAATTTCAGTTGCCCAGAATAATGATCCACAACTAATGAAAATAAGAAATTCAGTAGAAGCTGGTGTTCAATCTGAATTCAAGATACATGAAGATGGTTCATTAAGGTTCGAAAACAGGATTTGCGTACCCAATGATTCAGCACTCAAGCATGAAATACTTCAGGAGGCACATCAGACCAGTTATACAGTTCATCCGGGAGGTACTAAGATGTATAGAGACTTAAAAAAAATATACTGGTGGAATAATATGAAGAGAGAGATCGCTCAATTCGTGGCTCAATGTTTGGTGTGTCAACAAGTTAAAGCTGAACATCAGAGACCTGCGGGACTACTTCAACCTCTTGATATTCCAGTTTGGAAGTGGGAACATATCACTATGGATTTTGTAACTGGACTACCGAAGACTCTCAGTAAAAATGATGCAGCCTGGGTGATTGTGGATCGATTGACAAAGTCTGCACACTTTCTATCAATTAGAGTTGGATTACATTGGAAAGACTAGCAAAGTTATATATGAAAGAAATTGTAAGGCTACATGGAATTTCGGTGACCTTCGTATCGGATCGAGACACCAGATTTGTATCACAGTTTTGGAAGAGCTTACACAAGGCATTAGGAACAAAATTGAACTTCAGTACAGCTTTTCATCCACAGACTGATGGTCAGTCAGAGAGAACTATTCAGATCTTAGAAGATATGTTGAGAACCTATATTTTGGATATGAAGAGTTCATGGGATGAGCATCTACCTTTGATTGAGTTTGCTTACAATAACAGTTATCAAGCTAGCATTGGAATGGCACCTTACGAAGCTTATATGGTAGAAGATGTCGATCATCGATTCACTGGGATGATGTTGGTGAGCGAAGAATATTGGGTCCCGAACTTGTTCAACAAGCAGTCGAGAAGATTCAATTAATTAAAGATCGACTTCGGACAGCACAAAGCAGACAGAAAAGTTATGCAGACAACAGGAGACGAAAATTAGAATTTCAAGTCGGTGACCATGTGTTTCTCAAAGTATCTCCTTCAAAAGGAATCTCAAGATTTGGCATTCGTGGCAAATTGAATCCTAGATATGTGGGTCCGTTTGAGATTTTGAAAAGAATTGGTGAGGTGGCTTATCGACTTGCCTTACCCCCTTCACTTGCAGGAGTACATAATGTTTTTCATGTTTCTATGTTAAAGAAATATTTTACCAGATCCAAGTCACATCGTGGAACTTGAACCAGTACAAGCCAGGAAGGATCTAACATATGAAGAATACCCGATACAGATCGTAGACCGTAAAGAACAGGTGCAGAGACGTCGCAACATTCTTTATGTCAAGGTACAGTGGAGTCGACATTCAGAAAGAGAAGCTACTTGAGAGCTAGAGGAAGAAATGAAACAAAAATATCCCCAGCTCTTCGAGACTACAGGTATGAAAAATTTTGAGGATGAAATTTCTTTTTAGGGGTGAAGAATGTTATAGCCCAAAACCTATTTCAGCCCACAAAAGCCCAAAACGAAAAAAAAAAACAAAACAGAGTAAAATCGGGAAGAAGACTCCCGGTAGGAGTCTTCTTCTCCGGCGAGACCCAGGCACTTTAGGAGTCCTAGGACCCCTCAAAATCCTAGGACCCTCTATAAGAAGGTCTCCCCTCTCCTTAGAATCGATCCATCGGCCTCTTTTCCCTCTCTTTCTCTCCGTTTTTCCCGAAATAGAGCCACGGACACCACTTTGTTTTCGCCGTGACTGCTCTCCGACGAAGTCCCCGGAGGTCAAGGTAAGCTTCCCTCCTTTTCCTCCCTTCCTTCCTCTTTCCCCCGTGCATTTGTGCGTGGTGGCCGGCGACGAGCGTCGTCGATTTTTGGTCGGAAAAAGACTCTGTTTTGGCCCCGTTTTCATGAATTTCCGGCGCCAGCGATCAAAATTGACCGACGGCCATGTTTCCTTCGTGACCGGAGGAGTGGCCCCATCGACCGCCGGCCTTCGCCGTGGCGGTCGCGGCTCGAACGGCCGATCAAGGCCGGAGGACCCCGTCCCCTGTTCCGGCACGGGAAGGGCTGAGAAGAGGAAGAAGAAAAAGGAGAAAAGGAAAAGAAAAAGAAAAAAAGAAGAAAAAGAAGAAAAACAAAAAAAAAAGAGAAGAAAAAAAAAGAAAGAGAAGGGGCAAAGAGAGAGAAACTCTCTCTCTCTCTCTTTAGATTTTAGGATTTATGGAATTAATTAATAAAAAAATAAAATAAAAAAAATAAATAATAAAAAAAATATAAATAAATATAATTAGGGTATCCATGGATTAGTTCGAAAAACCCTGGATGCTGTCGACGAATGATCCTCGTGGGGACATTAGATTTTAATAATTTAGTTATTTTTAATTCGATAAAATTTTGATTTAAAATATGATATTTGACATATCAGTTCAGAGAAGGATTTCGAGACCCTTAGAATTTTTAGTTGGATTTTCTTTTGAGGTAGTAGTGTTTACTTTTACTGAATTTATCTGGTAAATTATGAATTAAATAAATTTATGCATGCTTGCGATTTAATTATTTATTGAAATAATTATTGAAAATTATTTATGATGAAAGTTAATTGTAGAAAATTATTTATGATTGAAGTTATTTGTGGAGCAATATTTGATGATATATGATCTCAAAGAATGTTATAATTGATTTGACTTGAAATATCAATTAATTTTTTATTCTTGAAAATAATATATGAATTGGAAGAACAACCTGACTGTGTTGAGGACCCCGCCAATGGGGGCATATACGTTGGCAATTGACTGTCCTGAGGATTTATGCCGCCAGTGAGACCAGCGACATGTCGCCAGATAGACCAGCGACAAAACCGCCAGCTAGGACCAGCGGTTCCAAAGGACTTGGCTGCCAGATGATTCGCAGTCCACCGCAAACAGATACGCGGTATTATGACCCTGCCACAGGGATAATGTGGTCATAGTCATGGTTGGTAAGAAGAATTTAAGAAATGATGAATTTAAGAAGAAAAGCATAAATAGAAATTATGATGAATTGACTTTTATATGATTGACAGTATGAATATGATTTCATGAAATTACATATTGATTGTTATGCATAGTATTATTTGCCTGATTATTCAGCTAAAGGTATACACTGCTTACTGGGCTATTTAGCTCATGATAAGTTTTATGTTTTTCCTACAGATCCAGAAAATTACCATGATGCGGGATTTCGGTTGGGAGAGCGATTAGAGATGAGTTAACTCATTGATTTAGGATTTTCTCAGAATTTATTTAAGACTTTTAGTTTTATTTTAATATTGACTTGTCAGACAGTTACTTTCTTTGAACACTTAGTTTTGATTTGTTATTTGAACCAAGGTTTGATTATTGAATAAAAAAATTTATTTAACTGTTTGTGAAGATATCATGATGAGATGCCTTGCATGCTTATGGAAAAAGTATTCTATAAGTATGCGGCGGTTGCCATGACCCTCGATTCAAATCTCGGTCGGGGGCGTGACACAAGTGGTGGGAATATAATGAGTATGCTAGCAGTATTTCTGTGGCCCTCTCCTATTCCTCCATCGGGATCGCCAGTGTTTCTCACTCTAGAAAACATACCATGAAAATCCTAGAGTTTCATCTATATATGCCGTGATCCCAAGGATACTTTCATCTCCTTGTGGCACTTTGTCAACGAGATCAAAGCCAAAGATATATATCAAGCTCTTGTCCCTTGACGAAGCCCTCGAGCACTTCTCTAGTGGTTCCTCCCCGTAGGGCCTTATTGGGATCATCGGCTTAGGATACTGGAATGGGCACCTGGAAAGGCCTCAGAAGGAGGAAAATTCTTTGTGCACCCAGGCGGTGCAGAAAATCTAACATCCACGTAACTACCGCTTGTCAACATACATCTAATGCTCATAAATTTTATTTTTTATTTAAAAATTTTAAATAATAAAAATATTTTATTTTAAAAAAAATTATGATATCTTATGGTATATATACATTCAACGTCATATTATAACATTTTGTGGAAAAAAATTATGACATCTTATGGCATATATGACACATAGTATATTATAACATCCTATAGCATATTATGATTTCACAATGCATAGAAAATCATAATGTGATCCAGAATGTCATAATATGAAAGGGACATTTTTATCCAACCACTTCTAACGCATATTTAATGCCTACAATTTTACTTTTTCATTTGAAAATTTTGAATAACAAAAATATCCCTGATCATTGGAAAATTATGACATTTCGTGCATATATGACATCCTACGTCAATTATGATATCCTGTGGAAAAAGATATGACTTCCTATACGTAGAATAACATAATATGGACATAAGATGTCATAATTTTTTTAAATAATAGATATATTTTCGTAATTCAAAATTTCAAATGAAAAAAATAAAGCTGCAGACATTAAATCCACGTTGAAGGCAGTGGCTACGTGGACCAATCGGGCAAAATGATGTGCTCTACATCGAATTTTCTACACTTCGTGGGTGCATAAAGAATTTCTCGTATTTCTCAAATAGAAAAGCTAGTGCAACACCCTGTGGTTCATCTAGGACTCCCTAGTTATTGCATTACTAGGACTGCATAAAGAACAACCGAAATTTTCTGAATTACAGAAACTTCCTACTGCCATCTTGGCAAGTTGGCCCCTCCTAACAGCCTTGTGGCTATTCCTCTGATTCTTGCAACTTGATTGCAATCCATCATTGCTTGGTTTTTTTTCTTTGTTTATTTATTTTTTTTGGGACTATCTTGTTCATGCTCTTAAAGGATGTTTACCATTACCTCCATTTCTTAATAAAGTTTTAGGTTGAACATTTGCTCCATTTTTATTT